>NC_048585.1:20846107-21126107 GCF_013265735.2 Oncorhynchus mykiss | reverse complement strand
GAAAAACTAAGAATACTCATGGGCGAAGGAGCAATGGCTCCTCTTGCAGCCAAATATGTATTTTCCTGCCATAGCCTGAGGGACACTGAATAATAACATCTGCATAGTAAACAGTAACTTACTTATTATTACTATTATTGTTATTACTATAATTATTCATGTTTATCATTCCAAATATGGGTGGTAACGGTAGTGATAACAGTTTAGTGATGGTAGTAGTAGTCGTAGTAATGATGATTGTAGTTGTAGTACTGATATAAAGAAGAAGATGACCGTTATTTAGTTATAAGTTAGTTATAGTTTCATTTCTACTATTGACTGTTACCATTTTATTGTTATTAATTTTGTATTTAATTTTGTATTATTATTTACTACCATTTTATATTATTATTTGCTATCATTTATAATTTTGTTACAATGTATATTGTATACATTGTTGCTTTGGCAATATTGACACAATGTTTTTCATGCCAATAAAGCAGCTTGAATTTGAATTTGAATTTGAAGAGAGAGAGAGAATGGGAAAGAGAGAATGGGAAAGAGAGAGAGAGACAGAGAATGGGAAAGAGAGAGAGAGAGAGAGAGAGAGAATGGGAAAGAGAGAGAGAGAGAGAGAGAGAAAGAGAGAGAGGGAGAGAGAGAGAATGGGAAAGAGAGAGAGAGAGAGAGTGGGAAAGAGAGAGAGAGAAAGAGAGAGAGAGAATGGGAAAGAGAGAGAGAGAGAGAAAATGGGAAAGAGAGAGAGAGAGAGAATGGGAAAGAGAGAGAGAGAGAGAATGGGAAAGAGAGCGAGAGAGAGAGAGAGAATGGGAAAGAGAGAGAGAGAGAGTGGGAAAGAGAGAGAGAGAGAGAGTGGGAAAGAGAGAGAGAGAGAGAGAGAATGGGAAAGAGAGAGAGAGAGAGAGAGAATGGGAAAGAGAGAGAGAGAGAGAGAATGGGAAAGAGAGAGAGAGCGAGAGAGAGAGAGAGAGAATGGGAAAGAGAGAGAGAGAGAGAGAAAGACAGAAAGAGAAAGAGGGAAAGAGAAAGAAAATGGGAAAGAGAGATAAATATTACTTTACTTTACCTTTACTGTGATAAATATTCCTCACAAAGAGATTCATTATTCACAGAAATGACTACATATATTCCAAATTTTTACAAATTGAACCCAGAGGAAAAACTAAGAATACTCATGGGCGAAGGAGCAATGGCTCCTCTTGCAGCCAAATATGTATTTTCCTGCCATAGCCTGAGGGACACTGAATAATAACATCTGCATAGTAAACAGTAACTTACTTATTATTACTATTATTGTTATTACTATAATTATTAATGTTTACTGTAGACTGTTACCATTTTATTGTTATTATTTTTGTATTTAATTTTGTATTATTATTTACTACCATTTTATATTATTATTTGCTATCATTTATAATTTTGTTACAATGTATATTGTATACATTGTTGCTTTGGCAATATTGACACAATGTTTTTCATGCCAATAAAGCAGCTTGAATTTGAATTTGAGAGAGAGAGAGAGAGAGAGAGAGAGGGGGAGAGATGGGGAGAGAGGGGGAGAGAGATAGAGATAATGGGAAAGAGAGAGAGATAGAGAGAGAGAGAGAGAGAATGGGAAAGAAAGAAAGAGAGAGAGAGAGAGAGAGAGAGAGAGAGAAAAGAGAGAGAATGGGAAAGAAAGAGAGAGAGAGAGAGAGAGAAAGAGAGAGAGAGAAAGAGAGGGAGAGCAAGAGAGAGAGAGAGAGATAGAGAGGGAAAGAGAGAGAGATAGAGAGGGAAAGAGAGAGAGAGGGATAGAGAGGGAAAGAGAGAGAGAGAGACAGAGAGAGAGAGAGAAAGAGAGAGAGAGAAAGAGAGAGAGAGAGAGAGAGAGAATGGGAAAGAGAGAGAGAGAGAGAGAATGGGAAAGAGAGAGGGAAAGAGAGAGAGAGAGAGGGGGAAAGAGAGAGGGAAAGAGAGAGAGAGAGAGAGTGGGAAAGAGAGTGTGGGAAAGAGAGAAAGGTGTTAAATAGGAGAAGACGTGTGAAGGATGGGAACAGAGAGAATAAATTATAGAGTGAGAAAGAGAGAGTATGAAACAGGCTGAGAATAAACTAATTTGAGTGAGTTACCCAGAGACCAGTACTTTTCAGGAACACTGCCCTGCTGCTGGAAAGAGTTCAGGTGGGCTGTCACGCTTCAACAAACAAAGGAAAGGAGGGGTGCTCCACAACAAAGACAAAAATGATCATTATTATTTTCTACCGTTGTTGTGTCTCAATGAACCACTAGGCTAGAAATAAGAGCTGTGCGCAACGGTCAGGTCACGGAGGAAGACCTCAGCTTGACGTCAACACGGCAGTCACCTGTTCGCATCCTGTACAATGGATTTACGTGAGCTAAAAGAAATCAATCTGCATCTTACATTTTATTAACCCATCGGAGGACACTTTTTTTGTTGTTGCTTTTTACAGCTTTTCTGTCTACATATACAGTGCCTTGCGAAAATATTCGGCCCCCTTGAACTTTGCGACCTTTTGCCACATTTCAGGCTTCAAACATAAAGATATAAAACTGTATTTTTTTGTGAAGAATCAACAACAAGTGGGACACAATCATGAAGTGGAACGACATTTATTGGATATTTCAAACTTTTTTAACAAATCAAAAACTGAAAAATTGGGCGTGCAAAATTATTCAGCCCCTTCAGTTCAGTGAGGATCTCTGAATGATCCAATGTTGACCTAAATGACTAATGATGATAAATACAATCCACCTGTGTGTAATCAAGTCAGAGGTCCGTTAAAAGCGCAGAGAGCATCATGAAGAACAAGGAACACACCAGGCAGGTCCGAGATACTGTTGTGAAGAAGTTTAAAGCCGGATTTGGATACAAAAAGATTTCCCAAGCTTTAAACATCCCAAGGAGCACTGTGCAAGCGATAATATTGAAATGGAAGTATCAGACCACTGCAAATCTACCAAGACCTGGCCGTCCCTCTAAACTTTCAGCTCATACAAGGAGAAGACTGATCAGAGATGCAGCCAAGAGGCCCATGATCACTCTGGATGAACTGCAGAGATCTACAGCTGAGGTGGGAGACTCTGTCCATAGGACAACAATCAGTTGTATATTGCACAAATCTGGCCTTTGTGGAAGAGTGGCAAGAAGAAAGCCATTTCTTAAAGATATCCATAAAAAGTGTCGTTTAAAGTTTGCCACAAGCCACCTGGGAGACACACCAAACATGTGGAAGAAGGTGCTCTGGTCAGATGAACAAATTGAACTTTTTGTCAACAATGCAAAACGTTATGTTTGGCGTAAAAGCAACACAGCCCATCACCCTGAACACACCATCCCCACTGTCAAACATGGTGGTGGCAGCATCATGGTTTGGGCCTGCTTTTCTTCAGCAGGGACAGGGAAGATGGTTAAAATTGATGGGAAGATGGATGGAGCCAAATACAGGACCATTCTGGAAGAAAACCTGATGGAGGCTGCAAAAGACCTGAGACTGGGACGGAGATTTGTCTTCCAACAAGACAATGATCCAAAACATAAAGCAAAATCTACAATGGAATGGTTCAAAAATAAACATATCCAGGTGTTAGAATGGCCAAGTCAAAGTCCAGACCTGAATCCAATCGAGAATCTGTGGAAAGAACTGAAAACTGCTGTTCACAAATGCTCTCCATCCAACCTCACTGAGCTCAAGCTGTTTTGCAAGGAGGAACGGGAAAAAATGTCAGTCTCTCGATGTGCAAAACTGATAGAGACATACCCCAAGCGACTTACAGCTGTAATCGCAGCAAAAGGTGGCGCTACAAAGTATTAACTTAAGGGGGCTGAATAATTTTGCACGCCCAATTTTTCAGTTTTTGATTTGTTAAAAAAGTTTGAAATATCCAATAAATGTCGTTCCACTTCATGATTGTGTCCCGTTTTATATCTTTATGTTTGAAGCCTGAAATGTGGCAAAAGGTCGCAAAGTTCAAGGGGGCCGAATACTTTCGCAAGGCACTGTACATACATTTTACATACACATTTTACATACACATTTTACATACACATTTTACATACACGGTACTTTTATATAAAGCAATCGCATAACAATAGTACATCGATCTGCTTTTTTGTTGAGTGCTCCGACAACACTACCTCTCACTAGTCCTTTTGGTGTTTTCTCTTGGTAAGCCATTCTCACAGAGGAGAGAGATGGAGAGAAAGATTCAGATATAGCCGTGCAGTTCAAAAATAAGGTAATATAAGGCAGTAATAATGTGGTGTGTTGGCTGTGAGGTAGAGACAGATGTGTCCTGATGGGCCCTAGTCAGCCCTCCCAGACATTACTGCTGCACAATTTCACCCTAATTAGATGACCAGGATTTATCCTAATATGTGATTAATACTCTCGGTGCCACGGCCCCCCGGGCGGTAACCATGGTAATGAGGCTGACGGAAGCAATCACCTGCCCTGAGAGCAGAGGCTGCAGATAGGTAGCTAACCAGTGGGAAAACACACACACCAGAATGTGCACACACACACACACACATATAATCGCAGATAGTCTGTTCAAACAGAGTGTGTAGAGCAGGAAAAACATGTCTGCACACAATATCTGTGTACAAACTCATACAGCCCAGCCACAACCCCAGGGAAAGACATTAACACAAGAAGCCCTGTCCCACAACACACAGAAGATACATTCCCACATACCATTTCAGCGCAGACACTAATTAAGTATTCGCCATAGTTCCTCAGAGACAATGTATTCAGCGCCAGTGCCTGTGCCTGTGCCTGTGCCTGTGTGTGTGTGTGTGTGTGTGTGTCAGTGTGGCGTGCACCAGTGCGTGTGTGCCTGCCTGCGTGTGTTTACACAGCAATAAAGCAGCTGATTCATCAGTGGAAGTAGAATGCTCCTCCTCCACCAGTCAGAGTTAAAAGGATCTGCCATGCCTGTGAGACGTAACTGTACCAGCTGTCCAATGACAAGAGGACACTTCTACAGCTGCTCACTAAACACCTCCATACATTACAGAAAAACACAGACACATTACAGTCCCACACATCTTGTGTTATGGTGTAATGCTACCAGTCAACAACAAAGAATGCTTTCAGTCTCCCCTGAAACATATCGTATAAGCACAGCAGTGGAGGCTGCTGAGGGGAGGACGGCTCATAATAATGGCTGAAATGGAGCAAATGGAATGGCATCAAACCCCTGGAAACCATGGAAACCATGTGTTTGATACCATTCCACTGATTCGGCTCCAGTCATTAGAACGAGTCTGCTCCCCAATTAAGGTGTCATCAACCTCCTGTGAAGCACAGTGTCAGCTATTCAGTTAGGTATACTGTGTGTGTGTGTGTGTGTGTGTGTGTGTGTGTGTGTGTGTGTGTGTGTGTGTGTGTGTGTGTGTGTGTGTGTGTGTGTGTGTGTGTGTGTGTGTGTGTGTGTGTGTGTGTGTGTAGCATACATCCTCATATCTCAATGAGCCAGAGTATTGCTGTTGTAATGTGTTAAAGAACGGTCATCACTGGGGAGAGCTGCCTGCGCTGCCAGTACTTCATTTCACAACCACTCCAAACGGATGCCTCTACAAATGAACATGGCAAACGGGTGGAGGAAACCTTGAAATCTGCCTAGTTGTGCCAAGTCACCCACAGTGAAAGCGAGAGAGAAAGAGATACAGGAGAGAGCGAGATAAAGGCGAGAGAGAGAGAGAGAGGAGACAGGGGTGTCTCGAGGCAAACTCTACTCATACTAAGGTATTGCTCAGTGCTCACGTCTCTCATACTGTAGCTGAGCAGGTCATACTGTAGTCTAGCAGGTCATATTGTAGCTTTGCAGGCCATACTGTAATCTAGCAGGTCATACTGTAGCCTAGCAGATCATACTGTAGCCGAGCAGGTCATACTGTAACCTAGCAAGTCATACTGTAGTCCTAGCAGGTGGCCTAGCAGGTCATACTGTGGCCTAGCAGGTCATACTGCAGAACAGCAAGTCATACTGTAGCTTACCAAGTCATACTGTAACTTAGCAGGCATGTCATACTGTAGTCTAGCAGGTCATACTGTAGCCTAGCAGGTCATACTGCAGACCAGCAAGTCATACTGTAATTTAGCAGGCAGGTCCTACTATAGTCTAGCAGGTCATACTGTAGTCCAGCATGTCATACTGTAGTCTAGCAGGTCATACTGTAACTTAGCAGGTCATACTGTAACTTAGCAGGTCATACTGTAGTCTAGCAGGTCATACTGTAGTCTAGCAGGTCATACTGTAACTTAGCAGGTCATACTGTAACTTAGCAGGTCATACTGTAGTCTAGCAGGTCATACTGTAGTCTAGCAGGTCATACTGTAACTTAGCAGGTCATACTGTAGTCTAGCAGTTCATACTGTAGTCTAGCAGATCATACTGTAGTCTAGCAGGTCATACTGTAACTTAGCAGGTCATACTGTAGTCTAGCAGGTCATACTGTAACTTAGCAGGTCATACTGTAGTCTAGCAGGTCATACTGTAGTCTAGCAGGTCATACTGTAACTTAGCAGGTCATACTGTAGTCTAGCAGGTCATACTGTAACTTAGCAGGTCATACTGTAACTTAGCAGGTCATACTGTAGTCTAGCAGGTCATACTGTAGTCTAGCAGGTCATACTGTAACTTAGCAGGTCATACTGTAGTCTAGCAGTTCATACTGTAGTCTAGCAGATCATACTGTAGTCTAGCAGGTCATACTGTAACTTAGCAGGTCATACTGTAGTCTAGCAGGTCATACTGTAACTTAGCAGGTCATACTGTAGTCTAGCAGGTCATACTGTAGTCTAGCAGGTCATACTGTAACTTAGCAGGTCATACTGTAGTCTAGCAGGTCATACTGTAGCTTAGCAGGTCATACTGTAGTCTAGCAGGTCATACTGTAGTCTAGCAGGTCATACTGTAGTTTAGCAGGTCATATGTAGTCTAGCAGATCATACTGTAGTCTAGCAGGTCATACTGTAACTTAGCAGGTCATACTGTAGTCTAGCAGGTCATACTGTAACTTAGCAGGTCATACTGTAGTCTAGCAGGTCATACTGTAGTCTAGCAGGTCATACTGTAACTTAGCAGGTCATACTGTAGTCTAGCAGGTCATACTGTAACTTAGCAGGTCATACTGTAACTTAGCAGGTCATACTGTAGTCTAGCAGGTCATACTGTAGTCTAGCAGGTCATACTGTAACTTAGCAGGTCATACTGTAGTCTAGCAGTTCATACTGTAGTCTAGCAGATCATACTGTAGTCTAGCAGGTCATACTGTAACTTAGCAGGTCATACTGTAGTCTAGCAGGTCATACTGTAACTTAGCAGGTCATACTGTAGTCTAGCAGGTCATACTGTAGTCTAGCAGGTCATACTGTAACTTAGCAGGTCATACTGTAGTCTAGCAGGTCATACTGTAGCTTAGCAGGTCATACTGTAGTCTAGCAGGTCATACTGTAGTCTAGCAGGTCATACTGTAGTTTAGCAGGTCATATGTAGTCTAGCAGATCATACTGTAGTCTAGCAGGTCATACTGTAGTTTAGCAGGTCATACTGTAGTCTAGCAGGTCATACTGTAGTCTAGCAGGTCATACTGTAGTCTAGCAGATCATACTGTAGTCTAGCAGGTAATTTCCCTTCAGGTTTTTTCTTGCTGCCTGTTCTACTGCTGCCTCTGTGAAGTCCAGTGGGCCAGATGGAAAGGTTAGCCCTTTATCGATCACATCACAGGAAAAATGAACAAAAAATAAGAGAAAAGAGAGAGATGGAGAGAGAGGTAGAGAGAGAGAGAGAGAGAGGGTGATTGATGAAAACAGGGAGATAGACAGAGTGAGAGAGAGAGCTAGGCAGAGATGTAGATAACAGAGAGAAAGATCAGATCTCCCCCAGAGAGAGGGAGTGCTAATACAGTAACGGTGGTCCGAACTCTGTGGAGGTCTGAACTCTGTGGAGGTCTGAACTCTGTGGAGGTCTGAACTCTGTGGAGGTCTGAACTCTGTGGAGGTCGAGTGTATAATGTCATTATGAAGCGTGTGGTGTGTGCCATTGGCAAGCAGGCTGCCTCTCCCAGTGACAGACAGAAAACAGACCCCCCCCCCACGCGCGCATCCATACTTACACACAGTCTCTCTTCAGCTGACCCTCCCTGCATTCACAGCTACACTGGCTCAGCAACACAGCAGTACCAAGCCAGACAAAAGGTTACAGAGCTGCACAGTTCAGACTGACAACAGCTCCATTTCTAGAACATTCAGAGCTTATTTTGTTTCCTAGTTAGACCTCAGAGATGTCTCACTCTACTATTAACTAGGGTGACAGTCTCTCTCTTTCACTCTACCTCTCTCTCTCTCGACACTGATGGAATATAGGAAACACTTCTATGACTAAATCCAATCTGCTGAGTACAGCGATATCTGATTGAATTCCAACACCTACTTCAGCTCCAACAGAGAGAAACTGGGGCACACACACACACACACAAACATTGGAAAGTGAGTCTACTTGCCACAGTTTCCTGGGTTTGCAAACAACCCTATTAATACCATAGCACTTCCATCCAGCTGGTTTCTCTATTCGTTTACATTATTCATGCATACCTTTATCACATCTTACAATTCCAATCCATGACAATTTATTCACACTTCTAATAAAAAGGTCAGGGGAAAATGACTCTCCTCCAGCAGTACCGCCAGCTTCCACTAGAGTCCCACAGTGCCTTTCCACTGACAGAGGGAAAGTATGTCATAACTTAATCAATGCAAAACCGCAAACTTTCGTCCCTGTCTCTGTGCAACTTGTCCTTATTAACTGGGAGAGTTATTAATCCCTGTTCATAAAGCAGGCTGGCAGTCCTTCACTATTCTCCCCAGAGAGAGCGCTCCCCGACAAGCCCCCAGAAACCAAGCCACCACCCCGGAGATTTTAATTGCTTTAAGCCAATAAGAAAACAAAGACAAGGAAGGGGATGGCTTATGAGCTTAGCTAACATATAACACATCAACACCGCCAAAACCAACGCTCCGGTCCACACTGTTTTCCTGGTGGATAATCCCAAAGACAATCTCCATTGGTTTTCCCTGACTGAGGAGATGGGGAGCAAAGTCTAGGTGAGACACAGTGAAGGCGAGGTGACTGAGCAGTATTGAAGCACAGAGAGAGAAGTCCCCAGCCGACCAGCTTGCCATTCCTCAACAGTAATCACGATTCCCAGCGAGAGCAAAGTCAATATCGGAAAATAATATAGAAATAAATCAATAAAGAAAAAGTGAGTGCAGGCGATATATAAAGTGCGGGGCCCTCCCTTGTCATTTCCCACAGCTCATCCCAGCTGGGTATTTCATGAGTTTATGGCACATAACTCCTCCGCTGTGGGCCGGTCTGATGAATCGGCTACAACCCAGGGACTAGAAGGCAGAATGGTTTATCTATCTTCCAGAGTCCGGTCTAGACGGGCCCGGCATCGCTGGAGCCAAGGAGATCCGTCATACCAGGCGACGCTCCGCATAATCAGTCAGGATTGTTCCCACTCGCCCTTCCTTTCTGTTAGCCCAGGCCAAGGCAGCGAGGCTCCAACTCTCTGTCCATCGCTCATGGGGCCTGAGACGGCCTTAGACGAGGCCAGCTGTGCTCCCCTCTTATTCTGGGTGCCTTCCTGTGGTCAGACGCTCACGTCTCAACTGTGGACCACCCACTGGGCTTGATCTGAATTCAGATATAGGCTACACACATCCCTGCGAGGTTCTGCTGATTCCAGCCAGTTAAATCCTGGACATGGTAGAAGTTAGTTGAGCCCAGTCTGTATGTGTTAGAGTTGATAACATCTGGACAGGTGAGTACAAGAGGTAAAGTAACTCTGACTCTGACTTCCAATATGAATTAACAGGTGGCAGGTGGCATGAAACCTTATCTGAAACAGGATCTATAATGCAGGCAGATTGCCGTTTCATTTCCAAGAGGGAGATGAGACTTGCTCTGGGGCATTTGCTTGTGTTCCTTGGCACAAAGCAATTGCAGTTTAACCTCCAATATCATTAATGCGTCACGCAACTTTGCTGCAGGCTCCGACTGTGTTACTGTTGTCATGTAAATGTAAATTCTCAATTGCTGTGTTACTGAATAGGGACGAGGAGCAATATCTGCCTGGATGATTTCTAAAGCTGAGATGAAGTTTCACATCTGTCATAGCAGCCAAACATCTATGTCTGTTCCAGATGCATAGTTTACATTCCAAAGACTTCCTGTGGCAGGGAGGGCTAGCACACAAACTGTAGCTAAACAACAGCCTATGATATCCTATGATTCTTAACCATAATGCCATGGATAAGAGTAAATCTGACTTTCTCCAACCGTATTTCATTGGGGATGCTCTCCAAGCCTTGAGGCAGTCCTCTTGTGATTCGCATGGTGCTGCATGAGCTGGAATCTATTGGACAGATATGTTTAAAGGCCTCCATCTATCCGTTCGGCCTCATTAGTGGCGGGGAGCAGTGCACTGTGGGCCGCGGCACTCTAGAACTACTTGACACACATCACATCCCTGCCTGGCCGTTGAAGCCTGTTTACTCTTCACCAACACTGCCACAGTTTCTGACCTACTTTCTACTCCCTGGCAAAGAGAAAGAGAAAGAGGCAGAGAGAGAGGCAGAGAGAGAGGCAGAGAGAGAGGCAGAGAGAGAGAGAGAGAGAGAGAGAGAGAGAGAGAGAGAGAGAGAGAGAGAGAGAGGCTAGAAAAATTATTCCAAGAATTTATCGCTTTCACACGCACGCACAAACACACCTCTGTGCATGCGAGTGTCAGGATGCAGTAAAGAAACGACGGTGTGAGACCAGGAGTCGTCTTCTTCAGTGAGGCACTTAAACACAGAGAGGCATTCACACAGGAAGGGAAAGGAAGAGAATGTTCCATCTCAGAGTGTTTAGAGTTGTCTCTGTGCCTCACTGCAGCAGAAAGCCTTGTGTAGCCTAAATAGATAGGGCACATTCATTGTTTACCAGTCTGGTGTGTATAGAGGAGACGGCGGCCATATTGGATGTGACATCTCATTAGATATATGGGAATCGGTGCCCATAAACAGCGAATGTAATTCTAGGCCTACGATATCAGTAAATACGGCTCTAGTATCACCTTGCCTTACAGAATGACACCCTTGGTCAGTAGAACAGTAGCTCATATTGATACAAGGCCATTACTCCAGAGCAAAAGAAAGCGGGGCCTAATAACACAGGCCTGGAGTATCGTATTGTGTCAGCTTCAATGTGTGCGATAAACAGAAGAGTGTTGTGTTGTATAGTCAGGGAATGTCTAACCTGATGACCCTCTAATACAACAAAGGCCCCTCTACGATGTCTATGATATGGCTCCCTGCTTCCTCTCTAGCCAGGCGCAGGGCTATAGGACGGGTAATGGGCCTCTGATTGGATCCGTTTGGAAATGGTCGTCTGATAGGTCCTGCGATTTGTTTACGTTGTGAACCGGTCGCCGCCTCTCCGTAAAGAAGGATCCAATTAAACCTTGTGACCCAGATAAGTCAGTGGCTTTAAAATGTGGACGCTGCCCCACCGTGGTTCAGAGCACGCCGTTCATCTCATATGGAAACCCACACGCACAGGCATTCACGTACACAATGCCACGGACACAGACACACCACACACACACACACAGCTTGTGATAGAAAATAGAGTGATCTCCAAACCAGACAGAGTCTGTCATGACCCTAGGTTGCTATGACAAGGAGCAGCCTAGTCAATTCATGAGGAGACAGGTGAGGGAGGTGAGACCCGAGTGGGCTTCAAGAGGACCTCCATAAGTAAACACTGTCAATATAAAAAGGTACAGTGAATAAAGAGGACCCCTATCAGTTAACAGACAGTCTATATAGAGGAACAGTGAATAAAGAGGACCTCTATCAGTTAACAGACAGTATATATAGAGGCACAGTGAATAAAGAGGACCTCTATCAGTTAACACAGTCTATATAGAGGTACAGTGAATAAAGAGGACCTCTATCAGTTAACACAGTCTATATAGAGGAACAGTGAATAAAGAGGACATTATCAGTTTAATAAAGAGGACCTCTATCAGTTAACACAGTCTATATAGAGGTACAGTGAATAAAGAGGACCTCTATCAGTTAACACAGTCTATATAGAGGAACAGTGAATAAAGAGGACATTATCAGTTTAATAAAGAGGACCTCTATCAGTTAACACAGTCTATATAGAGGTACAGTGAATAAAGAGGACCTCTATCAGTTAACACAGTCTATATAGAGGAACAGTGAATAAAGAGGACATTATCAGTTTAATAAAGAGGACCTCTATCAGTTAACACAGTCTATATAGAGGTACAGTGAATAAAGAGGACCTCTATCAGTTAACACAGTCTATATAGAGGAACAGTGAATAAAGAGGACATTATCAGTTTAATAAAGAGGACCTCTATCAGTTAACACAGTCTCTATAGAGGAACAGTGAATAAAGAGGACCTCTATCAGTTAACACAGTCTATATAGAGGAACAGTGAATAAAGAGGACCTCTATCAGTTAACACAGTCTATATAGAGGAACAGTGAATAAAGAGGACATTATCAGTTTAATAAAGAGGACCTCTATCAGTTAACACAGTCTATATAGAGGTACAGTGAATAAAGAGGACATTATCAGTTTAATAAAGAGGACCTCTATCAGTTAACACAGTCTCTATAGAGGAACAGTGAATAAAGAGGACCTCTATCAGTTAACACAGTCTATATAGAGGTACAGTGAATAAAGAGGACCTCTATCAGTTAACACAGTCTATATAGAGGTACAGTGAATAAAGAGGACCTCTATCAGTTAACACAGTCTATATAGAGGAACAGTGAATAAAGAGGACCTCTATCAGTTAACACAGTCTATATAGAGGTACAGTGAATAAAGAGGACATTATCAGTTTAATAAAGAGGACCTCTATCAGTTAACACAGTCTATATAGAGGATCAGTGAATAAAGAGGACCTCTATCAGTTAACACAGTCTATATAGAGGAACAGTGAATAAAGAGGACCCTATCAGTTAACACAGTCTCTATAGAGGAACAGTGAATAAAGAGGACCCCTATCAGTTAACACAGTCTATATAGAGGAACAGTGAATAAAGAGGACATTATCAGTTTAATAAAGAGGACCTCTATCAGTTAACACAGTCTATATAGAGGTACAGTGAATAAAGAGGACATTATCAGTTAACACAGTCTATATAGAGGAACAGTGAATAAAGAGGACCTCTATCAGTTAACACAGTCTATATAGAGGTACAGTGAATAAAGAGGACCTCTATCAGTTAACACAGTCTATATAGAGGAACAGTGAATAAAGAGGACATTATCAGTTTAATAAAGAGGACCTCTATCAGTTAACACAGTCTATATAGAGGTACAGTGAATAAAGAGGACCTCTATCAGTTAACACAGTCTATATAGAGGTACAGTGAATAAAGAGGACCTCTATCAGTTAACACAGTCTATATAGAGGAACAGTGAATAAAGAGGACATTATCAGTTTAATAAAGAGGACCTCTATCAGTTAACACAGTCTATATAGAGGAACAGTGAATAAAGAGGACATTATCAGTTTAATAAAGAGGACCTCTATCAGTTAACACAGTCTATATAGAGGTACAGTGAATAAAGAGGACCTCTATCAGTTAACACAGTCTATATAGAGGTACAGTGAATAAAGAGGACCTCTATCAGTTAACACAGTCTATATAGAGGTACAGTGAATAAAGAGGACATTATCAGTTTAATAAAGAGGACCTCCATCAGTTAACACAGTCTATATAGAGGTACAGTGAATAAAGAGGCCCTCTATCAGTTAACACAGTCTATATAGAGGAACAGTGAATAAAGAGGACATTATCAGTTTAATAAAGAGGACCTCTATCAGTTAACACAGTCTCTATAGAGGAACAGTGAATAAAGAGGACCTCTATCAGTTAACACAGTCTATATAGAGGAACAGTGAATAAAGAGGACATTATCAGTTTAATAAAGAGGACCTCTATCAGTTAACACAGTCTATATAGAGGTACAGTGAATAAAGAGGGCATTATCAGTTTAATAAAGAGGACCTCTATCAGTTAACACAGTCTCTATAGAGGAACAGTGAATAAAGCGGCCCTCTATCAGTTAACACAGTCTCTATAGAGGATCAGTGAATAAAGAGGACCTCTATCAGTTAACACAGTCTATATAGAGGTACAGTGAATAAAGAGGACATTATCAGTTTAATAAAGAGGACCTCTATCAGTTAACACAGTCTATATAGAGGATCAGTGAATAAAGAGGACCTCTATCAGTTAACACAGTCTCTATAGAGGAACAGTGAATAAAGAGGACCTCTATCAGTTAACACAGTCTCTATAGAGAAACAGTGAATAAAGAGGACCTCTATCAGTTAACACAGTCTATATAGAGGAACAGTGAATAAAGAGGACATTATCAGTTTAATAAAGAGGACCTCTATCAGTTAACGCAGCCTTGTGTCAACTGCATCACTCACTCACATCTCACAAGGCTGTCACCAAAAACAACAACACACTGTCCTATTTACCGTACCTTGGGTCTAATAAGATTTGCACGAGTGCATCACACACACACAACATGATTCCTAATGTGTTCCTAGTGTAGACCATTCTGGGACTATGCACTGCGAATTAAAACACATATGTTTTGTTGGGGTTTTATCACTGAATGGCAACTTAGTGTTATTTAGCTTACCAATTAGAGGAGTGTAATATTGTTAGTAGTGCAGTGCACTCTGGGATAGCAGGGCTGTCCCTGCCAAGGTTTGCTCATCACAGAAAAGCACCATAGTCATCCCTCCACATGTGGTCTTTGTGTGCAGAGAGGATGACAACAATCAGAGAGGACTGGCAAAGAAAAAGAGGGGGGAGAGAGTGAGGGAGAGCGAGAGAGAGGGAGAGAGAGAGGGAGAGGGGGGAGAGAGTGAGGGAGAGCGAAAGGGGAAAGTGAAAGAGGGAGAGAGGGAGAGATGGAGAGAGAGAGAGAGAGAGAGAGAGAGAGAGAGAGAGAGAGAGAGAGAGAGAGAGAGAGAGAGAGAGAGAGAGTGGGAAAGAGGGAGAGAGAGGGAGAGAGAGAGAGAGAGGGAGAGAGAGAGAGAGAGGGGAAAGTGAAAGAGGGAGAGAGAAAAATAAAAGAGAGGAGAGGAAGCTTAGCAATGTGGCCTTTTCCCACGGCTCATCAGAATAACCGTGGATCCTTTCAAGTTAGAACAATGGAGGCCCATCACTCATGGTAATGTATGCAGGAGCCAGCCCGGCGTAGCAGCGTCAGGCTCAGGAGGCTGAGGACCCAGTGTATTGGATCACATGCTGCTAATAGGGACTACACGCCCGTATTCATTAGGGCACACTGTAGCAAAACGGTTTGCAACGGAAAACACAAACTGAGCGTTTCTCATTGGAAAAGTGACGGTAGTCCCTCGTGCCAAATCTAGGCCACTGTCATACACAGCGTTGAGAAGTCCAATAAAACAGAGCGCTGCTTCACTTTGAGACACTACACTGACAAAGCCATCACTACCAGGGCTATTGTTCAGGCCAAGGTGCTCTGCCAAGACTGGGAAATAAATACAGACATGCAGCGGGGGTTCAAAGTGAGCAGCAACCTGGACTAGATATAGCCCCGTAGAATGACGTAGAGCAAACCCAGATAAGATAAACATAGATAAGAATAAATAAAAGCCTTGTGTACATTCAGCCCCCTGAGAAAAGCACACAGCGTTATAGCGCCACACCGTTCACTAGCAACCAACACGACTGCAAAACCCAAAATGAATCTCAGCAAGCAGTGCTGTTCGAACAAAGACTCCTCAAACAAAGAAAAGGGGGAAATGATCGTTTCCTCACTAAATAATGGAGTGTGGGTTTGTCATTAAGTACATGACTGCAGAGAGTGAGAAGTCATTTGCAGCAGTTCCATGTGTGTCTAATGCAGGGTCTGGGTGTGAATAGAGAGATAGCCATCATTACAGTCCTGGCTGTGGAACGGACTCTCATCAACAGTACTGGCCTTTCTCTTCTGTTCAGAACGACCAGGGGAGGGAGGCATTCCATAGTTATGAGAGAACAGTGGGAACTCAGAAAAATGGAGAGAGAGCAAAAGAGAGAAAGAAGGAGAGAAATCGGGAAAGAGAAAGAGAGAGGGTAAAGGGAAGAGAGAGATGCCAGAAAGAGAGTAAAGGTGGGTGGGAGGGTTATTAAAGAGAGAGAGAAAGAGTGAGGGAGGAGAGTAAACAGTGAATGAGGTGGAGATGCAGGAGGGAGTGATTGGGCGATTTTAATTGTAAGAAAACAAGGCGATACTTAGTTGCCGTCCTTCTGAGAGATGTATGGAGACGGGAGAGAAAGGTCACACACTCCCTTAACCTCTGTCTAATTACTGCATACCTTCTGTTGAACAACACTGAGCCTGAGCACAGCACAGCCACCTCTAAAGGGAATAAGAATAGACAACGTCATCACCTACTGACTGTAACACACGAGCTATATGGCCTCTTCCTTATTGTCTTCCTCTTTCTCATCCTCATCTCATCATCACAGTGTGCGAGGCTGCAATGCACAGAGCAGATCAACTACCCATTTTGAAGACGCGCACGCACACACACACACACACACACACACACACACACACACACACACACACACACACACACACACACCCACACATCTCTGGCTGCAAACGCTTGCTGTACAATCTCTCCATCCACAAAGTTAAACTTTTATAATTCAATAGAAAATCTGTCAGCTTTTCACAATGATCTTTTCAAAGGCCCAGAGTGCAGATGGATTTTCATAATAGCAGAGAGCCAGGTCTGGCTTTTCAGTCTCAATGACTTTTTCAAGCTCCAGTGCAACTTGACAGACATTTTAAAGGTGTTTGATTTCTTTAAGCTACTTTGTGGCTGACTTCAAGACATGAAATACCTTTATTGATAGCATAGAAACTGAATCAAATGTAATCAAAGCTAGATTAATTTATGTTGGGTTTCCACAGCAATCCATCTTTAGAAAATGTTTTGGCAAAGTCAAAGTTCAGTTCAGGGCTTTAGCCTTCAGTGTCCAGAATCTGAGGGAAAGGACAAAACAGCAGCAAAACAGCAACAAGCAGACATGGGCATTGGCAGAGACAACAGAAAGCATGCCTGCCATTCTGCAGCTGTACCAGGGTGCCACCTTTCCTTTGACTAATCACATGGGATGTTCAGCAGCTCACTGTGTTTGCTTTGACGACCACTATCCACAGAGAGAGATCTGACGCACAGGAGGACGCTGGGACGTGTGAGCCCAAGCCACAAACACACGCAAAGATTGGAAACAGTGCCAAAGACAAAAGAGAACGCTGCCTCCAAGAGAGATATTCAGCCAGACTCTTGGCGGCAGAGGAGAACGGAAGTAGGGATAACAACACTTGTCTTTATTAGCATTCCAGACCAACCGTATTAAAACCCTCAGGGTTCTATCCAAACCGACCGTATTAAAACCCTCAGGGTTCTATCCAAACCGACAGTATTAAAGCCCTCATGGTTCTATCCAAACCGACAGTAATAAAGCCCTCAGGGTTCTATCCAAACCGACAGTATTAAAGCTCTCAGGGTTCTATCCAAACCGACAGTATTAAAGCCCTCAGGGTTCTATCCAAACCGACAGTATTAAAGCTCTCAGGGTTATATCCAAACCGACAGTATTAAAGCTCTCAGGGTTCTATCCAAACCGAGAGTATTAAAGCTCTCAGGGTTCTATCCAAACCGAGAGTATTAAAGCTCTCAGGGTTCTATCCAAACCGACAGTATTAAAGTCCTCAGGGTTCTATCCAAACTGACAGTATTAAAGCTCTCAGGGTTCTATCCAAACTGACAGTATTAAAGCTCTCAGGGTTCTATCCAAACTGACAGTATTAAAGTCATCAGGGTTCAATCCAAACAGACAGTATTAAAGTCTTCAGGGTTCTATCCAAAGGGAGGATGTTTCTTAGAGGTACCTGTTATAGCAGCCGGCCGGTGAAAAGGGCCTAGGGCCCATCTCTCTCATCTCTTGATGGAGGATTAGGACTGGCCTGTGTCTCAGTCAGTGCCACTGGCTTTATTTAAGGAGCTCTCTCTCCCACTGACTCTTAGAAAGCATGAATAATGTATGTGTCTATGGGTTCAGGATGGCAGTCAGTCAGTCCCCCTCCTCCCTGTCCACCTTCCCTTCTGGACTGATTTAAGATGCCGTTCCCTGCAGCCTCTTCTCAGAAAATGGGATGAAATATGAAAAGGGGAGAGAGAGAGAGAGAGAGAGAGAGAGAGAGAGAGAGAGAGAGAGAGAGAGAGAGAGAGAGGGAGAGAAACAGTGAGAGAGGGAGGGAGAGAGACATTGAGAGAGGGAGGGAGAGAGACAGTGAGAGAGCGAGGGAGAGAGACAGTGAGAAAGGGAGGGAGAGGGACAGTGAGAGAGGGAGGGAGAGAAAGAAGCAAAGTTGCAAGAAGCTCTTTTCCAAGGAGTTGAAATGACTGGGCTTAACTATGGGCTGAGGTGAGGTTTTAGGATTAGAGGTCGACTGATAAGGATTTTTCAACACCGATACCGATTATTGGAGGACCAAAAAAACGATACCGATTAAACGGCTGATTTGTATAATTTTATTTGTAATAATGACAATTACAACAATACTGAATGAACACTTCTTTTAACTTAATATAATACATCAATAACATCAATTTAGACTCGAGTAAATAATGAAACATGTTCAATTTGGTTTAAATAATGCAAAAACAAAGTGTTGGAGAAGAAAGTAAAAGTGCAATATGTGCTATGTAAGAAATCTAACCTTTCAGTTCCTTGCTCAGAACATGAGAACATATGAAAGCTGGTGGTTCGTTTTAACATGAGTCTTCAATATTCCCAGGTAAGAAGTTTTAGGTTGCAGTTATTATAGGAATTATAGGACCATTTCCCTCTATACCATTTGTATTTCATTAACCTTTGACTATTGGATGTTCTTATAGGCACTTTAGTATTGCCAGTGTAACAGTATAGCTTCCGTCCCTCTCCTCGCTCCTCCCTGGGCTCGAACCGGCAACACAACAACAACAGCCACCCTCGAAGCAGGGTTACCCATGCAGAGCAAGGGAAACAACCACAGGCTCAGAGCGAGTGATGTTTGAAACTCTATTAGCGCGCGCTAACTAGCCAGCCATTTCACTTCGGTTACACCAGCCTCATCTCGGGAGTTGATAGGCATGAAGTCATAAACAGCACAATGTTTGACGCACAACAAAGAGCTGCTGGCAAAACGCACGAAAGTGCTGTTTGAATGAATGTTTACCCGCCTGCTTCTGCCTACCATCGCTCAGTCGGATACTTAGATACTTGTATGCTCATCAGATTATATGCAACGCAGGACACGCTAGATAATATATAGTAATATCATCAACCATGTGTGGTTAACTAGTGATTATGATTGATTGATTGTTTTTTATAAGATAAGTTTAATGCTAGCTAGCAATTTACCTTGGCTTACTGCATTCGCGTAACAGGCAGTCAGTCTCCTTGTGGAGTGCAACGAGAGAGAGGCAGGTCGTTATTGCGTTGGACTAGTTAACTGTAAGGTTGCAAGATTGGATCCCCCGAGCTGACAAGGTGAAAATCTGTCATTCTGTCCCTGAACAAGGCAGTTAAGCCACCGTTCCTAGGCCGTCATTGAAAATAAGAATGTGTTCTTAACTGACTTGCCAAGTTAAATAAAGGTATATAAAAAAATAAGTAATGAGTTAATAAATGAGTTGTAGGGCTAGCTTAACTATCCTTCGCATGAGCCTTGTGGGATCTGTACTGGGCAGCAGTAAATCAATGTTCCCCCGCATCTTCATAGAACAGATCTGCCTCTACCTGAAAAAAAGCAACTCTGTCTGTTCCGCAATCTCTTTGAGTTTGCCAGCTTGCCCGATCTATGAAGCACACAGGCGCACACACACTGTTCCTCACTCTCTTGATGTTTCCCTTCTCTCACTCTCTGAAACACACACACACGAAGGTAAGCTTCTGTTTGCTGTAGCATCCAGTGGCCAGTGCATCACATTTCTCAGATACACAGCAGCTCCCCAGCCTCTCTGAATACTGGGGCTTCAACAGTTCACTTCAATATTGATTGTTCCCTTTCCCAGTGATTCAGCATGAACCGGTGCAGGCTGTGGGGTTTGCAGAATATTCTCTACAGTGTCTTTCTCTCTGTTTTCTAAGTAAGCTTCTCTCTCTCTCAACCCCCAATGCTTTTCTCCATGATTCCAAAGGTCTGTGTTTTCTGTATGCACGTTTTGTCATTGCATTTTACACTATACTGTATAAATGTTCAGTTGCCAACCATTCAGAGCATCTGCAGATGGTTAAAGAGTCGCAGTGTAAAATCCTCCACCTCTTTGTGATTCATGATTCCTCGACAGCGCTGGGTTGTACGCGAGCTACTCTCCTACTCTATAATCAACACGGCACATTGACAGAGTGCCAACACTGTTCCTGTAGGCAACTTTGATTGGCATCGATAGCGAGCCAGCGCTTTGCCAGCCCCCGAAGAAACCATGCATTTACTGCAGGCAAATCCCCGCCTCGGCCCGACACTTTGATTTGTGTAGAAAAGATGAGAATCTCCTTATCCATGGGAGGGAAGGAGGGATGGAGGGAGGGAGCCTTCATCATCACTAGATGACAAACATCACACGGGGACATATTGGGGATTTCAATGCATAGCGGGTATAAGTAGATGTGTTTAGGATTTCTGAAGAGGTATGCTTTATATTTCAAAGGCTTCTGTTTTTATGGCTGCACATATGAAATACAGCCCTCATGAAATGTTGCTCCCAATACTGAAACCAACTGGTCCGGTCTAGGCCTGTTCAAGTTCTGCTTAAAAGGACGTTTAGATACAGTACAGCGTTCCCCTACACTCTTAGAAAAAAGGTGCTATCTAGAACCAAAAAGGGTTCTTTGGCTGTCCTCATAGGAGAACCCTTTGAAGAACCTGGAACCAAAAAGGGTTCTCCTATTGGGATAGTCGCAGAACCCTTCTGGAACCCTTTTTTTTTACCATTAAAAACCAGCCTAGCTAATCTACAGGAAACACTGCTAGATCCAGTCTGGTGGTTCTGAAATATCTTTATGGTGGAGGCCATGTCCTTGATCAAGGATACCTTCACAGCCCTGCAGTCAGATGCTCAGCAGGAGGAATTGATACTGCCAGGCACACCCACACACCAGTCAGCCAGGCCTTCACAGTCACTGGAGAGAAACTACTGCAGCTCATCCACTGGCTGGTATGCCTGGCTGGTAATGCTGAGCGATTAGTGCATTTTGAGATCAATTCAGCTTTGGTACGATGATAAAAAAATAATCACGACTTTCGATTTCATTTATTTATTTATTTAAATTAAATGCACTCTGCATTGTTGGTTGAAGGCTGTAACAACACTGTTGACGGTAGTGACTGTTCATTACTTCTTATCACTTATTAACCATAATTTATTCACATTACTTTAATAATAAATAAATAAATAAATATATATATATATATACACACACATACATACAGTGGGGCAAAAAAGTATTTAGTCAGCCACCAATTGTGCAAGTTCTCCCACTTAAAAAGATGAGAGGACTGTAATTTTCATCATAGGTACACTACAACTATGACAGACAAAATGAGAAAGAAAATCCAGAAAATCACATTGTAGGATGTTTTATTAATTTATTTTCAAATTATGGTGGAAAATAAGTATTTGGTCACCTACAAACAAGCAAGATTTCTGGCTCTCACAGACCTGTAACTTCTTCTTTAAGAGGCTCCTCTGTCCTCCACTCGTTACCTGTATTAATGGCACCTGTTTGAACATGTTATCAGTATAAAAGAGACCTGTCCACAACCTCAAACAGTCACACTCCAAACCCCACTATGGCCAAGACCAAAGAGCTGTCAAAGGACACCAGAAACAAAATTGTAGACCTGCACCAGGCTGGGAAGACTGAATCTGCAATAGGTAAGCAGCTTGGTTTGAAGAAATCAACTGTGGGAGCAATTATTAGGAAATGGAAGACATACAAGACCACTGATAATCTCCCTCGATCTGGGGCTCCACGCAAGATATCACCCCGTGGGGTCAAAATGATCACAAGAACGGTGAGCAAAAATCCCAGAACCACACGGGGAGGCCTAGTGAATGACCTGCAGAGAGCTGGGACCAAAGTAATAAAGCCTACCATCAGTAACACACTACGCCGCCAGGGACTCAAATCCTGCAGTGCCAGACGTGTCCCCCTGCTTAAGCCAGTACATGTCCAGGCCCGTCTGAAGTTTGCTAGAGAGCATTTGGATGATCCAGAAGAAGATTGGGAGAATGTCATATGGTCAGATGAAACCAAAATATAACTTTTTGGTAAAAACTCAACTCGTCGTGTTTGGAGGACAAAGAATGCTGAGTTGCATCCAAAGAACACCATACCTACTGTGACGCATGGGGGTGGAAACATCATGCTTTGGGGCTGTTTTTCTGCAAAAGGACCAGGACGTCTGATCTGTGTAAAGGAAAGAATGAATGGGGCCATGTATCGTGAGATTTTGAGTGAAAACCTCCTTCTATCAGCAAGGGCATTGAAGATGAAACGTGGCTGGGTCTTTCAGCATGACAAACACACCGCCCGGGCAATGAAGGAGTGACTTCGTAAGAAGCATTTCAAGGTCCTGGAGTGGCCTAGCCAGTCTCCAGATCTCAACCCCATAGAAAATCTTTGGAGGGAGTTGAAAGTCCGTGTTGCCCAGCAACAGCCCCAAAACATCACTGCTCTAGAGGAGATCTTTATGGAGGAATGGGCCAAAATATCAGCAACTGTGTGTGAAAACCTCAGCAACTGTGTGTGAAGACTTACAGAAAACGTTTGACCTCTGTCTTGCCAACAAAGTATTGAGATAAAATTTTGTTATTGACCAAATACTTATTTTCCACCATAATTTGCAAATAAATTCATTAAAAATACTACAATGTGATTTTCTGGATTTTTTTTCTCATTTTGTCTGTCATTGTTGAAGTGTACCTATGATGAAAATTACAGGCCTCTGTCATCTTTTTAAGTGGGAAAACTTGCACAATTGGTGGCTGACTAAATACTTTTTTGCCCCACTGTGTGTGTGTATATATATATTTGATGACTTTATTATTTAATTCCAAGTCATTTTCTCATCTCTATAGAGCTGCTGCCTATGCTGTCTGACAAAATCACTATTTTAGAAGTTCTTCAAAGTAAATTTGGCATACTTTAATGACTGCTTTATTCCAACTATCAATCACTTTGATCATGTATTTTCAGGCTCCCAAAGCAACTGGTTTCTATCCCTCTCGATCACAAGTTCTCTATTTTCTCAGTCTCCATGTCCGCTCTGCACAGACTGGACAAGTTTAAGCGGGCTCGCAATGGACTATGGTAATTGTAGTTAATTACCACGTTTTCTGTGCTAAACTATGTAGAATAGTGGCCTGTTGGAAACTACAACTCCCTACTACATCGCACAGTTCAGGCTTCATTTGATTTATGTCTACAGAAACTGCAGTGAGATCACAGATCACAAAAAAAAACAATTCAAATAATTGAACCGATGTCGGTCAATAACTTTAAAAACCAAAAATAACAAAAATGTTGGTTTATCGTTTATGTTGGTTTATCGCTCAGCACTACTGTCTGGGTCGGCTGTGGATCAAAACTTCAAAAGACTTCTGATTGGATAATGATATAGACTGAGTGTACAAAACATTATGAACACCTGCTCTTGCCATGACATAGCCTGACCAGGTGAAAGCTATGATCCCTTATTGATGTCACTTGTTAAATCCACTTCAATCAGTGTAGATGAAGGGGAGGAGACAGGTTAAAGAAGGATTTTTAAGCCTTGAGACAACTGAGAAATAGATTGTGTATGTGTGCCATTCAGAGGGTGAATGGGCAAGATAAAATATTTAAGTGTCTTTGAACGGGGTATGGTAGTAGGTGCCAGGTGCACCGGCATGAGTGTGTCAGAAACTGCAACGCTGCTGGGTTTTTCCCGCTCAACAGTTTCCCTTGTGTATCAAGAATGGTCCACCACCCAAAGGACATCCAGCCAACTTGACACAACTATGGGAAACATTGGAGTCAACAACGGCCAGCATCCCTGTGGAACGCTTGACACTTGTAGAGTCCATGTCCGATGAATTGAGGCTGTTCTGAGGGCAAAAAAAAGGGATTCAACTCAATATTAGGAAGATGTTCTTATGTTTTTTGTACACTCAGTGTATGTCAATTATACTCTGTCTTTCAAACATCATCAGAGTCTGATCCCACATTCACTACTTAGAGATAGTCTTAAAATATCCCCTTCAACTGTGAAACAGAGATGGCTTCCGGTTTCAGTTGTGGTTTGGATATAAACGGTTTGCTTTGAATGTAGTATAAATGTTTGTCCGGATGTGATTGTGAGCGCTCACATTTGATATAAGGGTTATTGCTTAAAGTGTGTCCATTTGATTTGATTTGATTTATTAGGATCCCCTATTAGCCGACGCCACTGGGGACGGCTGGTCTTACTGGGGTCTGACACGTAACCAAAAAGACATACAGACTAAAGACTTTACCATTTAGGATATCCTGCGCCGGCTCTGCGCACTGTCTCCGGGGGGCCTTCACAGCCCAGTGCATCCGCGCGCGTGTGTGTGCATCATTGTAATCATGAATGAGTAAATGGTATTTGAGTGTGACATTCTATGGGATTAACAATCCAATACTTCCAAATTGCCACAATGTATATCTTGAGATTGTAATACCAGGGATTAATGTGAGCATATACAGCATATGTTGGACCCTCGGGAAAACATACTTCCTGAATATAATACACCATGCCGTATCATTTCAATAATTCACTTATAGGTCTACGTGTCCCTAAACCTACACATCTGACAGAAGCTCAGAGATTCAAAAGAAATCACTTCAGCTGAAATCCAATAAGCTATAGGCGAACCAGGGAGGACCCTAATATAATGTATCACACAAAGTGGTTTCATGATAGCACTGGTAACAACGCATGTTTGTTCTCTGTGGAGCTTTAAAAGCCCATTTCCTTTAGCATCTGAGTAGATTCAAAATCAACTGAAAAACATCTCATAGAGACACTTCACAGGGGGTGGTTATGTCAAATAGAGTATGATAATGACATCCGGTGTCTCTGCTTAGCTTCCTTGGTAACGGACGCTGGTCAGCCACTATGTGTGGAGAACAGATAGATTGAATCTGGCTTGCAGCAGTATCTGTGTCAAATGCCAAATATCTAGTACCGGTAAATACTGTAGGTACAGATGCATTTTATTGAAATAAAATCAAATGCTATTCGTCAGATGCTTCATAAATAACAGTTGAAGACTAACAGTGAAACGCTTACTTACAGGGCCTTCCCAACAATGCAGAGAGAAAGAAAATAGAGAAATAATAGAAAAGTTATTTATCATCTAGGTCTGTCTGGATGAAGTACATGCTTAGGTTAGGTTATATGTTATGTCTCTTGGCAGTCAGAGAGATACTTTCAAACTGCTACTAACTGCAGTGTTTTGCAGAGTAACAGAGAAATATTTTGCTCTTTTACTACAGGCTACTTTACAATAGTCTCCTATACTGTGACACAGACAACATGATAATACTGTCTTTTAACGCAGACATTGTCACGCCCTGACCTTAGAGAGCCTGTTTATTTCTCTGTTTGGTTAGGTCGGGGTGTGATTTGGGTGGGCATTCTAGTTTTTCTATTTCTTTGTTGGCCGGGTGTAGTTCCCAATCAGAGGCAGCTGTCTATCGTTGTCTCTGATTGGGGATCATACTTAGGCAGCCCTTTTCCCCACCTTAGATTGTGGGATCTTGTTTTTGCATAGTTGCTGTCTAGCCCTGCGGAACTTTACGTTCGGTTTGGTATTTTGTTGGAGTTCAAAATTAAAAATCATGAACACTTTCCACGCTGCGTTTTGGTCTCATTCATCTAACGACGGACGCAACAGTCATCTCAAAGCTGATTTCTACCATCTCTGGTGAAACATCTAACACAGACCCAACTTTTGTGTTCACAAGATACACAACAGAAAAAGTCCCCACAATTACATGGACACCAGTCCCCGGTGCAGAGAACGCAGTGGAGCTCCTCCATACAGTTCATGGAACCCCCTCGAGTGCAGGTTGACGGAGAGAGTTGGCCAGCTCGATAGGATGAATAAGACAGACAGGTCTGCTGTGCTGTGTGAGTGTCTGGTCTGATGTATCACTACCCAGCTGTCCCCAGAGGTCAGGCTAGGAGTCAGACAGTGTAAAAACAGCACACAGTAGCAGGATGTCTCCACCTCTATCCAGCCTTGCTGCTTCACAGGTATGCTGACAACCTGAGGGGAGGGTGAGTGAGCACACACAGGGCACGTTAGGAAGCATGACTGAAAAGAAACAGCAGCAGAATAGTCCCAGAGGCAGGTAGTGTGTGTGTCTGTGTCTGTGCGTGTGCTACTTACACACTCTCAGAGGTGAACTTACATAGTGATGATGAATTGGTCTGGTTCCAGAGTGACCGAATGGACAATATGGTACCCTAGAAACTTTGACACATATGCCGAATACAACAAGTGTAGACTTTACCGTGAAATGCTTACTTACAAGCCCTTAACCAACAGTGCAGTTCAAGAAGAGTTAAGAAAATATTTACCAAATAGACTAAAATAAAAAGTAATAATAAAAAGTACCCAATAAGAATAACGAGGCTATATACAGGGGGCACCGGTACCTAGTCAGTGTGCGGGGGTACAGGATAGTTGAGGTCATTTGTACATGTAGGTGGGGGTGAAGTGACTATGCATAGATAATAAACAGCAAGTAGCAGCAGTGTACAAAAGGGGGGGGGGGGGGGGTATATGTAAATTGTCCGGTGGGTTTTTTATAAATTGTTCAGCAGTCTTATTGGTTGGGGGTAGAAGCTGCTGAGGAGCCTTTTGGTCCTAAACTTGGCGCTCCGGTACCGCTTGCCGTGCGGTAGCAGAGAAAACAGTCTGGGTGACTGGAGTCTCTGACAATTCTATGATCCTTCCTCTGACACAGCCTATTGTATAAGTCCTGGATGGCAGGAAGCTTGGCCCCAGTGACGTACTGGGCTGTACGCACTACCCTCTGTAGTGCCTTACGGTCAGATGCCGAGCAGTTGCCATTCCAGGTGTAAACGGTCAGGACGCTCTCGATGGTGAGCTGTAGAACCTTTTGATGATCTGGGGACCCATGCCAAATCTTTTTCATTTGGAAGACCCATTCGCGACCAAGCTTTAACTTCCTGACTAATGTCTTGAGATGTTGCTTCAATAGATCCACATGCTTCACGGTTGGGATGGTGTTCTTCGGCTTTCAAGCCTCCCCCTTTTTCCTCCAAACATAACGATGGTCATTATGGCCAAACAGTTCTATTTTTGTTTCATCAGACCAGAGGACATTTCTCAAAAAAGTACAATCTTTGTCCCCATGTGCAGTTGCAAACCGTAGTCTTTTTTTATGGCGGTTTTGGAGTGGTGGCTTCGTCCTTGCTGAGCGGCCTTTCAGGTTATGTCAATATAGGACTCGTTTTACTGTGGATATAGATACTTTTGTACCTGTTTCCTCCAGCATCTTCACAAGGTCCTTTGCTGTTGTTCTGGGATTGATTTGCACATTTCGCACCAAAGTAAGTTCATCTCTAGGAGACAGAACGCGTCTCCTTCCTGAGTGGTATGACCGCTGCGTGGTCCCATGGTGTTTACACTTGCGTACTATTGTTTGTACAGATGAACGTGGTACCTTCAGGCATTTGGAAATTGCTCCCAAGGATGAACCAGACTTGTGGAGGTTTACAAATGTTTTCCTGAGGTCTTGGCTGATTTTTGATTTTCCCATGATGTCAAGCAAAGAGGCACTGAGTTTGAAGGTAGGCCTCAAAATACATCCACAGGTACACCTCCAATTGACTCAAATGATGTCAATTAGCCTGTCAATTAGCCTATCAGAAGCCTCTAAAGCCATGACATCATTTTCTGGAATATTCCAAGCTGTTTAAAGGCTCAGTCAACTTATTGTATGTAAACTTCTGACCCACTGGAATTGTGATACAGTGAATTATAAGTTAAATAATCTGTCTGTAAACAATTGTTGGAAAAATGACTTGTGTCCTGCACTAAGTAGATGTCCTAACCGACTTGCCAAAACTATAGTTTGTTAACAAGAAATTTGTGGAGTGGTTTAAAAACCTGTTTTAATGACTCCAACCTAAGTGTATGTAAACTTCCGACTTCAACTGTATCCAAAGTGATTATACAAGTAATTCTGACCAACTGTGCAACATATGAGTGCTTAACAGACAGGCTGAGCTGCAACACAATTCAACATCCAGGAGCTCAGACAGGCTGTTCATTCCTGTATGTGGATGTTGTTACTAGTGGGGGGGGGAAATGTACCCCTCTGTGTGGGGCATGCATGCTGGAGAGGGTGTTGCTGAGTCAGGTCCTCCTCCCTATCCTCCTCTCTCCTTCACATAACATGCTCTGGACAGGTCGGAGCGCTCGGGGAGAAAAAGACGGAGTGGTTTTAAAATGAAGCAAAGTTTATAGATGCCTTCTCCTTGCTTGGAGGGTAGTCATGGACATGGTTGCTTGTTGCTGTGTAGAGTAACAACGCTCCAGCAGTCCACAGAGTCTAGAGCCCATGCCACTCAGACTTAATTCATTTTTCTAGCCAGGGTGCCTAGTGGGCCACGGATGAGGACCACTAACACCTCGAGCTGACCTGGAAATGGCTCCTCGTACCTGCGCCCAACACCTCTCTGGAAGGCCAAGTCTGCATCTTGGGCACTCAGCCAGTCTCTCACTAATCTCAGAACCAAATCTCGTGTTTACGCTGGCCTGGCCAGCTACTCAATGTTTCATCTGTCACGAGAAACTGGTGTCTCACTATGGTGCCATACAGTCCCACTTCCGTACCCACTCGCTGACTAAGACTGGCTGAGAAGCAGAGCCTGGCTGTGAGGGAAAGCAGACTGGTTTGCTGAACCACAGCTTAGCCTATGGAAAACAGAGCAAGAGTTGATGGATTTAGTGACAAACATACAATCACCTTTACATAAGAGTACACCACTAGTGTCAGTCCACTGACTGAGGCTATACCAGAATACAGAGCTGGTTCTGCTGCCTGACAGTCATATCTCGTTTGTGTCCTTCTCATTGTGAAGATTCATTAGACCGCAGTTGTCTGAGTCTATCCATTCAATTTCAGGGTGTAACTGTCCTATGTTGGGTCCAATCTTGGGTAATGTCCCAATCAGCTGTAGTTGAGATATTCTAATTACATCCTGACCACAGAGTTGATTGCTGCTGGCAATCTCATCTAATCCTCTCCTAGAGGACCAATGAAGACCTCAGATTCTCAAATCAAATACACATGGTTAGCAGATGTTAATGCGAGTGTAGCGAAATGCTTGTGCTTCTAGTTCCGACAATGCAGTAATAACCAACGAGTAATCTAACCTAACAATTCCAAAACTACTACCTTATACACACAAGTGTAAAGGGATACGAATATGTACATAAAGATATATGAATGAGTGATGGTACAGAACGGCATAGGCAAGATGCAGTAGATGGTATCGAGTACAGTATATACATATGAGATGAGTAATGTAGGGTATGTAAACAAAGTGGCATAGTTTAAAGTGGCTAGTGATACATGTATGACATAAAGATGCAGTAGATGATAGAGTACAGTATATACATATACATATGAGATGAATAATGTAGGGTATGTAAACATTATATTAAGTAGCATTGTTTAAAGTGGCTAGTGATATATTTTACATAAATTCCCATTATTAAAGTGGCTGGAGTTGAGTCAGTGTGTTGGCAGCAGCCACTCAATGTTAGTAGTGGCTGTATAATAGTCTGATGGCCTTGAGATAGAAGCTGTTTTTCAGTCTCTCGGTCCCAGCTTTGATGCACCTGTACTGACCTCGCCTTCTTGATGATAGCGGGGTGAACAGGCAGTGGCTCGGGTGGTTGTTGTCCTTGATGATCTTTATGGCCTTCCTGTGACATCGAGTGGTGTAGGTGTCCTGGAGGGCAGGTAGTTTGCCCCCGGTGATGCGTTGTGCAGACCTCACTACCCTCTGGAGAGCCTTACGGTTGTGGGCGGAGCAGTTGCCGTGCCAGGCGGTGATACAGCCCGACAGGATGCTCTCAATTGTGCATCTGTAGAAGTTTGTGAGTGTTTTTGGTGACAAGCCGAATTTCTTCAGCCTCCTGAAGCTGCAGTTGCAGTGTGTGTGTGCAGTTGCAGTGTGTGTGTGTGTGTGTGTGTGGACTGGAACAGGAATACTTGGATTACTTACACAGGTCATGAAAAATGTATGGGAAACTGTGGGACCCATTTTCAATGTTTATTAAAAGAAAAATTACAATTAATATTTTTGTTCAACCTGAGACTCATTGGCATTGGCTCATTTTCTGTGAAGAACATGTAAAAGAACACATTTTCATTGAGTGCACACGGTGCACCCGCCTACACATTTATATTACATATGTGGTGCTCGTGTCCACTGAACCCGAGGGTAATAGAAGTGTGGAAAAGTGTGTGTGTAGGTGAAAATAAGTAAAAAATGTAACAAAAAGGTTTGCTGTGTGCCTTCATTGTCTTCCTCCCCCCTGGGCCTGCGGTTTCAACATAGCAATAATAACCTGTCTGTCTCCTTGCCTGTCTGCCTGTCTCCCACTTTTCTCACACAATTTACCCTTTGTAGTGTGTGAAACTACACAATGTCTTGCGGGAACCTGCACAATGTTATTACAATACGTTATTTCGATACATTGTAAAAATAAATAAAATAAAAACATTTTTTTCCCCCACACTCTACCCCAGCCAGGTGCCAATTGGCGGAGGGACACAACAAATAAATAGCTTTGCATGTGTGGCTCTTTACCACAATCAATCAAAATGGCAAAAAGAAATCTCTGCTCAGAGGGCCTTAGAAATATTTTTTTTCAGAGAGAGAAGCTAGTGTGGAAGGAGTGACTTCCATTTTGGAAGATGAAGAATTTTCAGAATATGAGGATCATGTCTCTGTCAATTCGGAGTCAAGATTAGCCCGTCAGCAACTAGCTCATCAGCAGCCTGCAGGAGGACAAATATGGATGTCAAACATGTTTTAAATTTAATGGTCTTCTTACCCAAGGAATGGGTAAGAAAGGGTGCATGGCTGCCAATGTGATAAGAATGTAATCAGGGCCGACGCGGATGGTGGTTACTCATGTGCAGAACATAAAGTCTTCTTTTCAACTGTTCATCCCAGACACCATCCAGGAAATCATTCTAGACTGCGTATTTTTGGAGAGAGATGGAAGGAGATGGACCAAACTCATTTACATGCATACTTTGGGGTTCTTATCCTTGCTGGTGTTTTCAGATCCAATGGGGAATCCACAGAATCCGTGTGGGATGCAGAAACTGGCAGAGAACTTTTCCGTGCAACAATGTCTCTGGAAAAATTCCACATTATTTCCAGGATTATCCACTTCGATAACCGAGACACCAGACCAGCTCGGTGGCAGAGAGATAGGCTAGATGCAATCAGGTCAGTGTGGGTCAAGTGAGTGGACCGCCTTCTCCTGTTTCACAACCCACGGCCCAACGTTACTGTTGATGAAGAGCTTATGTCATGATAGGGGGCGCTGCCTGTGATGCTGCTTCAACATATGTGTGGAACTTGCAAGTGCATACGGGGAAGCCAGATGGAGGAGCCCCTGAGAAGAACCAAGGGATGTGGTTTGGGCCAGTTTTTGCTGTTTTGTGAAGGGAGTAGTACACAGCGTTGTACAAGATCTTCAGTTTCTTGGCAATTTCTCACATGGAATAGCTTTCATTTCTCAGAACAAGAATAGACTGAAGAAAGTGCTTTGTTTCTGGCCATTTTGAGCATGTAATCGAACCCACAAATGCTGATGCTCCAGATACTCAACTAGTCTAAAGAAGGCCAGTTTTATTGCTGCTTTAATCAGCGCAACAGTTTTCAGCTGTGCTAACATAATTCCAAAAGGGGTTTCTAATGATCAATTAACTTTTTTAAATGATCAACTTGGATTAGCTAACACAACGTGCCTTTGGAACACAGGAGTGATGGTTGATGATAATGGGCCTCTGTACTCCTATGTAGGTATTCCATTAAAACATGTGACCCCAAACATTTCAACAGTAGTGTATGTATGTGAGTGAAATGTTTGTAAAATTCCTGAACTAATTGTTTTCATCATTCCAGATGGAAGCGGGTAGCATGAAGAAGAAGTGCTGCGATGTGTGGTGACCCAAGAAGGACAGGAAGACACAGTACACATGCATCAAGTGCAAGAAATACATTTGCAACACACACACACACACAGAGTGAAACTCTGTCCCTCATGTTTTCTGTAGTGCGGCCTTAATTTGTGTTCAATGGGGCTCATTTATCATTTCCATAAAATACTGTATGTAAAATGTGTCCTTCCAACTTGTTCAGTTCAAAGCAATAAACATCAATAGTGACGAAAACCTTGTTTCATTTATATTTGTTCAATATACAGTTGAAGTCGGAAGTTTACATACACTTAGGTTGGAGTCATTACAACTCGTTTTTCAACCACTCCACAAATGTCTTGTTAACAAACTATAGTTTTGGCAAGTCAGTTAGGACATCTACTTTGTGCACGACACAAGTCATTTTCCCAACAATTGTTTACAGACAGATTATTTCACTTATAAAACATGAACACCACACAAGGGTTAAAGCACAACGGAAATTGAGCGCTTCAGCACGGCTAATCACATAACTTCAAAACAGAGATGCAGGGCTGTAAACCTATTCAACTAGGATCTAGAACTATTTTAATGGCATCAAAGACCACAATTAAGGAGGAAGGAATGTGTAAAGCAATAGTCTGAGGGGGACGATGTGTTCGAGTTATGACCTTATTGAAGCATCACACTGTTCAACATGAGATCTATTATTTAAAACACCCTGATCAACCATTGGAGGTTAAATCAAGCGTGTAAACTTGTCAGCGATACTGCCCTTCAACTGGAAGGTAGAAGAAGTGGGAGAGTGACGCTTTGGCTTCCTTGAGCTATCTAGGACAGGCAAGCCATTGGTTTATTGTGCTAAAATAGGAGAAATGTATATTTGGTTGTAACACTGTCATGGCTGAGAATGATGAGCACTTTGGCTACGTTCAGCGGTGTCCCCAGCTCTCTTGATAAGAAGACTGGCATGTGACATCAAAACGTTCAAGGTCACTATCAGACTTGTGCCACTGTGCTGTATATTAGAGGTCGACCGATTTTTCGGAATGGTCGATTAATTAGGGCCGATTTCAAGTTTTCATAACAATCGGAAATCGGTATTTTTGGACACCGATTTTTTTTTTTTTTAACACCTTTATTTAATCTTTATTTAACTAGGCAAGTCAGTTAAGAACACATTCTTATTTTCAATGACGGCCTAGGAACGGTGGGTTAACTGCCTCGTTCAGGGGCAGAACGACAGATTTTCACCTTGTCAGCTCGGGGGATCCAATCTTACAGTTAACTAGTCCAACGCAATAACGACCTGCCTCTCTCTCGTTGCAATCCACAAGGAGACTGACTGCCTGTTACGCGAATGCAGTAAGCCAAGGTAAGTTGCTAGCTAGCATTAAACTTATCAATCAATAATCAATCATAATCACTAGTTAACTACACATGGTTGATGATATTACTAGATATTATCTAGCATGTCCTGCTAGATTGATTGAGCCTAAAAGCATACAAGTATCTAAGTATCTGACTGAGCGGTGGTAGGCAGAAGCAGGCATGTAAACATTCATTCAAACAGCACTTTCGTGCATTTTGCCAGCAGCTCTTCGTTATGCGTCAAGCATTGCGCTGTTTATGACTTCAAGCCTATCAACTCCCGAGATGAGGCTGGTGTAACCGAAGTGAAATGGCTGGCTAGTTAGCGCGCGCTAATAGCGTTTCAAACATCACTCGCTCTGAGCCTGTGGTTGTTTCCCTTGCTCTGCATGGGTAACCCTGCTTCGAGGGTGGCTGTTGTTGTTGTGTTGCCGGTTCGAGCCCAGGGAGGAGCGAGGAGAGGGACGGAAGCTATACTGTTACACTGGCAATACTAAAGTGCCTATAAGAACATCCAATAGTCAAAGGTTAATGAAATACAAATGGTATAGAGGGAAATAGTCCTATAATTTCAATAATAACTACAACCTAAAACTTCTTACCTGGGATTATTGAAGACTCACGTTAAAAGGAACCACCAGCTTTCATATGTTCTCATGTTCTGAGCAAGGAACTGAAAGGTTAGATTTCTTACATAGCACATATTGCACTTTTACTTTCTTCTCCAACACTTTGTTTTTGCATTATTTAAACCAAAGTGAACATATTTCATTATTTATTTGAGGCTAAATTGAATTTATTGATCTATTATATTATATTAAAATAAGTGTTCATTCAGTATTGTTGTAATTGTCATTATTAAATTAAAAAATGTTTTTAAATAAAAACAAAACAAAAAAAAGGACCAATTAATCGGTATCGGATTTTTTGGTCCTCCAATAACCGGTATCAGTGTTGAAAAATCATAATCGGTCGACCTCTACTGTATATATTACTGTGTAATCTATTCTGAATGGGCAAGACAGTAGCAGTCGGGATAAACTGTCTTCCCTGCCACTCTGCATAGGGAATCTCCATATGATGTCATATCAGACCTGACACCCACCGTCTCTCTGGCATACCAAAGCTCTTTGGCCTGGAAAGATACAAAGAGCATCTAAATGGAACAGATTTTCAGCCATCTGAATCATCTTCACTGAAAGATACCAAGAGCTTCTAAATGGAACAGATTTGAGCCATCTGAATCATCTTCACTGAAAGATACCAAGAGCTTCTAAATGGACAGATTTGAGCCATCTGAATCATCTTAACTGAAAGATACCAATAGCTTCTAAATGGAACAGATTTGAGCCATCTGAATCATCTTCACTGAAAGATACCAAGAGCTTCTAAATGGAACAGATTTGAGCCATCTGAATCATCTTCACTGAAAGATACCAAGAGCTTCTAAATGGACAGATTTGAGCCATCTGAATCATCTTAACTGAAAGATACCAAGAGCTTCTAAATGGAACAGATTTGAGCCATCTGAATCATCTTCACTGAAAGATACCAAGAGCTTCTAAATGGAACAGATTTGAGCCATCTGAATCATCTTCACTGAAAGATACCAAGAGCTTCTAAATGGAACAGATTGGAGCCATCTGAATCATCTTCACTGAAAGATACCAAGAGCTTCTAAATGGAACAGATTTGAGCCATCTGAATCATCTTCACTGAAAGATACCAAGAGCTTCTAAATGGAACAGATTTGAGCCATCTGAATCATCTTAACTGAAAGATACCAAGAGCTTCTAAATGGAACAGATTTGAGCCATCTGAATCATCTTCACTGAAAGATACCAAGAGCTTCTAAATGGAACAGATTTGAGCCATCTGAATCATCTTCACTGAAAGATACCAAGAGCTTCTAAATGGAACAGATTGGAGCCATCTGAATCATCTTCACTGAAAGATACCAAGAGCTTCTAAAAGGAAAAGATTTGAGCCATCTGAATCATCTTCACTGAAAGATACCAAGAGCTTCTAAATGGAACAGATTGGAGCCATCTGAATCATCTTCACTGAAAGATACCAAGATCTTCTAAATGGAACAGATTTGAGCCATCTGAATCATCTTCACTGAAAGATACAAAAGCAATTGAATTAAACTCGTTAGTATGTGATAATTGAAAAAGGGGCATATTACTGTCCAATCAAAGTATGTCCACGTCTGTAATTAAAAGATAAATACTTTGGCACAAGCAAAACCTTCTTGATAAACAACTATAGCAAGAGAGAGTTATTAAAGTGATCCAAACAAAGCCATGACAAAACTTCCCCAGCTTGACCAATCTGATGGGGACGTGTCTAACAGAGGAAGTGTGAAAATTAGGTTCATATATCTTTCATTTGAGAAAATCCCCTGGGTATGAAGTGGAACGGCCTCCCAATCACACAAAGCACACAGCCAAAGACATTGATCCAAAGCTCCTTACAGGGTTTTGCTTTTTTTTCTTTTTTTTTACCCCAAAGAGGATAGACTAGAGATCTCTCACCCAGCCTGAAATGCAAAACATCCCATGTTATATCTCAGAGAAGAAAAAAATCTGTAGGGAAGGGCATAGGATCGTCACTATGTAGAATGCAAATATAGGTTTTCCTGCAAGTGTTATATCTCTATAAGCTCTCTATCATAACTACTGTGTGTGTTTAAAGCCGCCCACAATCAGAACGTAGGCCTGTATTCAGTAAAGCCCCATAGCCTATGCAGTTGAAAGGTTCATAGCAGCATGTTATTTATATGGAGCTGTCTACTGCTCACATTCATGGAGCTGAAGAAGACACTTTGAACCAATGGCGTCTTGCAGCTGAAACACTTTGTGATGTGTTGCTTTGATTCTTTTTTTGATCCAGGTACTGTATGTTCATTTCATTTGATCCTTTCGGTTCTCAGGTGGGGTGGGATTGGGATGAGGTGGGAGGTGAAACTTCATTTTGTATGCATGTGTTCATGTTTGTTGAAAGTGATTATTAAATTTAAAAAACATCACAAAAAAACGTTCATAGCTGCCACCTTCACTTTTACTACAACCATAATGAGTCCGGTTTTCCCCACAAGGAACTCCCATAGGCTATATTCTCCATGCATACTGAGAATGTATGTTTTCTATAAGAGTCCCTTCCAGAAGACTGTTGACCTTAAAGGTGCCCAAAACAATACAAGTCTAATCAATGAATGTTACTGTTCAATATCTCCTGATATGGTTTACAAATAATACATGGACAAGTTGTCTACTATGGGCTACATATTGTAACTCCAAACAAACCATCTAGAGTTGAACCGCCCAATAAGGGATACATATTTCATGTCACTATGTTCCCAAACCTTGAAGCCTTCTACGGACTTCAGGCGGAAGCCTTCATGGGTACGTGTGCATCTAATGTAACCCAATCAGCACGTGAAGCAATTACTTGCGGAATGCATAACTGAACACTGTATCCATAAAAATGACAAAAACTCGCCCATGGCATGGGTGTCTTATTTCTGATGCTACCGTAGTCGAACTTTAGTACCTTTTTCCGCTAAATTAATGCAAGAAATGTGATACTTAATTAGTAGAATTTATGTCCCTGAAAATAAATTATAACATTTAAATGTGCCAACATCATAACTCACATTACTAAATCATGAAACAAAATGCCACACCCACACGCCTGACAATAACATTCCAGAGTAACATTCCACCCTGTCCGACAGCCAGGCCAACGACATAAATCCCAAAACATGACTCAATGCAGAAAATGTACAAACCATTAAAAATATATAGCATATTTTACAAGATCATCGATAGCTGCCGAGCGCCTCCGGGATATACAAAATGAATCCGATTACACCTTCTCAAACATAACACACCCCCATTCCAGTCATGACACCAATTCTGCTACTTAGCAACATGAACTGTACAATAGAGAAATTCAAGGAGCTGCGCTACAAAATAACCATCATTTGAATGTAACTTTGTTGCACGTCCGCCCTTTGAACACAACGGATCAGGAAGCAAAAATAAAAGTTTGCGCTCCCTAGCCGCGTCTTCTTTCAACTTAAGAGATTCATTATTTCGATATTTTTGGGGGAACAATAGAAATACGTATCAAAGCTTTTTTGTAATCAACAGCAGACAAAAGAGTGCATAACAGAGTCGTGCAAACAGTTCACTCACCTTGTTTGACACACTTAAGGCGGACAGGGTCTTTGCTGTGTCTGACCACTGCATGTACGTCCCTGATGGTTAGTCCGGCCACTGGCGTTTCATTGACCTCAAGGAGTAGTTCATCTTGGGACAGTCTGCCGCTCTGGCAGGCCACCTTGCCTTGCCTAACCTCCCCAAGATATGGGAACTGTCCATTCTCCGCGCCTCCCTTCAACTCGAACCCAAGCTCCCCTTCCTTATTCCTGCAAAGGACACTCTCGTAGACTTTGTTGGTCCAGTGGTTTTTCTTCTTCAGGCTTTTGGACATGGCTGAATAGTGGCTATCCCTTGAGGGCACCCATGCAAGAAATTATCGGTCCTTTCCGCGGGCGTCCCTGGTTTTAGCTTCCCAGCTTGATGTTATGGTGAACAGTTTCAACAAACGCCAGTGGTCGTATCCATGTCAGCACAGGATACACAGCAGCTGTCTCAGCCTGCGTTGCTGTACTGAGCTCGATATACACACAGTTGCAGCCAACTGACCCGGATGTGATGTCTGTAGGAGGAGAGAAGGCAAGGCTCCCGAATCCGAAGCTTCCCGCAGAAAGGAAAAAATGAAGGAGAGAAAATTAACGGTATTTTCCACTGGCATGGCCACGCGCATCAGATCAGACTGACCTGGGAAGAAGCAGAAAGCAGCCGCCTCGCTTCCATCTCTCACAGACACATTTTCCGAGTTCTTAGAGACATGGATACTTTGTTGCCGAAATTCCACAGTTGTAGGATGCAGAGTTGCCTATAGTGAAGGTGGCATTTAAAAAAAACGCATATTTTCTGTATGCCCATTGTTCTCGTGTTCGATGTTGAAACCAATTTTATGCTGCTACACTTACATATAGCCTACTTGTGTATTCACGATAATATCTACAACAACAAAAATCACTGTAGGCTATTCAGTTCCACAATATGTATGTATTTATTTCATGGTAATTACATTGGTATACGTTTAACAAGTTGAACAATTGAAATTGTATGCTGTAACAACATTGACCTGCACTGTAACGACACTAACGTAGTTGTTATGTAAATACCTATTTATTTGCGCTTGAATAAAACAAAATGTAATTGCAAACACTTATTGAGGCACAATGGTCCTCCTGTCAGACACTCCAACTGTATGTCAACTATTCACATGGGACTAGTCCTCTAGTATGGCCATACATGTTTGAATGAGGAAGCCTTTTAGTTGATATTACAATTTAATGGGTAGGCTACACAGCTACCGTACAGTACAAAGTTAGTTTTATACAATATTCAATACTGTTGTTGCAGATTTTCCCCCCAGGCTCCACTCTGTTTATTTCGGTTTTTGGCTTGTGAAAGTTTTATTCACTGGTTTACTGTTTCCCCCAGTTCAACATGCATTATGGTCAGGTGACACTTCTGCAAACAGTCTCTGATTGCAGTCCAGGATGCTAGCCTTACAAGTCCCTGTCACATAACCACACACAGCGCTCACTTCACAGCACACCTTGGCCTGAGTGTTACTGTATATGCTAGGGTTGATATCTGGCCAGACAGACCACAGTTCTATACATACTGGATTCAGACATTAACATCTGAATCCATGCACTGGAATCTGAAGCACCGACACTGGAAATGTATCCTCATCATTTATGGTCTCTGTGATACTCTTTTTCTTGAATACATTAATTCCTTTGTTTACCCTGAGCATTGATGCAGGGAAAAGACAAATGAAAGACAATCTGAAGCCTTTAAGTGAGACGGCTGCCACCCTCGGTTTCTATTTCTCTCCGTATGAGAACAGATGAACTGTCATTAAATAATGCTGATTTATACAGGACTATCCCACGCCCATTGTAGAGTGCAGTGAATATGACAGGAAAGTGGATCGAAGTGTAATCTGTGTTCATCTGGATGAATTGGGAGATAATCCGAGGATGGTGTACATGGCCTGTAGTGGCCACAGAGCCTCATGTCCCTGCTCAGTAAGACAACATGTGCTTCGACAGACACTGGGAGAAGAGCACAATTAAAAAGCTGTGGTCTAGTATGGTTAAATAGATTTGCCCAAAAGTGCAGTCATATCTCCCTGTCTCTCCACATCCTGACCACCACAAGACAATTCAATATTTATTGCTCTTTTTTACCCAGCTTTCCAATGAGATTTTCTTCAAATGAAGCAAATTCCCATTCCTCTAAAATGAATCTAAAAGGGAGCCAAATTAGTTTAAAAGTTATTATTTCTCCCAGTATAATCCATCTTCAAACAAGAACGTAAGTATTTGATTTAGGAACCACCTTCTCCCAGGAGACATACAGTTCTTAGTTCTATAAGCAGTGTAGTATCTTCAACTCTGTGGGCAATCCTCTTTGAACTTTGTCCCTCAAAGCAGCTCAATCTCTCTGATGATAAGTAGGCCAACGCAGTATGCCACTCCGTCTTCATTCAGAATATCCCAATTATTATGTCATAATTATCATGTCCTTCCTATCGAGGGTCTTTTAGTTATTTTTACTCAGTAGTTGAATATACCTTGTAGCACAGAAACGTTCATTTAGATACAGATTTGATTTCTACAGCTTTCTCTAACTCCATTATAATTATGTTTTTTAAGAGTCACTTTTGGTGTCCTTGATAAGTGATGGAAACACTGGCCAGTGGATATAGACTTCTCCCAAGCAACCAGAGAAGCGGCCCTCTGCATTCCAGAGGTGGGAGTACCACTGACTCCGGTCAAACTGAGAAAGAGGAGTCTTTTGAAGGCTGGAATTCCGTGGAAGAAGTGTTTGACCTAGGAGAGGAATTCTCAGAGGGTGGCAGAATACTGATGCTGGGGAGGAGTTCAGGCCATCGTCTACACAAGGGGTGAGATGAATGGGACTAGAATAACAGACTGATTAAACTGAGTCAGGTTGACATGTAGGGTGTGCTCTGGTATGGCATGTCCAGGACTGGTGGATTTAAACACCATTTTTTTATTTAACCTTTATTTAACCAGGTAGGCTAGTTGAGAACAAGTTCTCATTTGCAACTGCGACATAGCCAAGATAAAGCAAAGCAGATCGACACATACAACAACACAGAGTAACACGTGGAGTTAAACAAACACAGTCAATAATACAGTAGAAAAAGTCTATATACAATTTGTGCAAATGACATAGGATAAGGGAGGTAAGGCAATAAATAGGCCATGGTGGTGAGAAAATTACAATATAGCAATCAAACACTGTAATGGTAGATGTGCAGAATATATATGTATATATTTATGAGTATGTATATATTTATATGTATGTATATATGAATGTACAAGTAGAGATATTGGGGTACAAAGGAGCAAGATAAATAAATAAATAAATAAATACAGTATGTGGATGAGGTAGTTGAATGGGCTATTTACAGATGGGCTACGTACAGGTGCAGTAATCTGTGAGCTGCTCTGACAGCTGGTGCTTAAAGCTAGTGAGGGAGATATGAGTGATTTTTGCAGTTCTTTCCAATCATTGGCAGCAGAGAACTGGAAGGAAAGGCGGCCAAAGGAAGAATTGGCTTTGGGGGTATTCAGTGAGATATACCTGCTGGAGTGCGTGCTATGGGTGGGTGCTGCTATAGTGACCAGTGAGCTGAGATAAGGCGGGGCTTTACCTAGCAGAGACTTGTAGATGACCTGAAGCCAGTAGGTTTGGCGACGAGTATAAAGCGAGGGCCAGTCAACGAGAGTGTACAGGTTGCAGTGGTGGGTAGTATATGTGGCTTTGGTGACAAAATGGATGGCACTGTGATAGACTGCATCCAATTTGCTGAGTAGAGTGTTGGAGGCTATTTTGTAAATGACATCGCCGAAGTCGAGGATTGGTAGGATGGTCAGTTTTACGAGGGTATGTTTGGCAGCATGAGTGAAGGATGCTTTGTTAAGAAATAGGAAGCCGATTCTAGATTTAATTTTGGATTGGAGATGCTTAATGTGAGTCTGGAAGGAGAGTTTACAGTCTAACCAGATACCCAGGTATTTGTAGTTGTCCACATATTCTAAGTCAGAACCGTCCAGAGTAGTGATGCTTGACGGGAGGGCAGGTGCGGGCAGCGATCGGTTGAAGAGCATGCATTTAGTTTTACTTGTATTTAAGAGCAGTTGGAGGCCATGCAAGGAGAGTAGTATGGCATTGAAGCTCGTCTGGAGGTTACTTAACACAGTGTCCAAAGAAGGGCCAGAGGTATACAGAATGGTGTCGTCTGCGTAGAGGTGGATCAGAGAATCACCAGCCGCAAGAGCGACATCATTGATATATACAGAGAAAAGAGTCGACCCAAGAACTGAACACTGTGGCACACCCATAGAGACTGCCAGAGGTCCGGACAACAGGCCCTCCGATTTGACACACTGAACTCTATCAGAGAAGTAGTTGGTGAATCAGGCGAGGCAATCATTTGAGAAACCAAGGCTATCGAGTCTGCCGATAAGAATGTGATGATTGACATTCAAAAGCCTTGGCCAGGTCGATGAATACGGCTGCACAGTAATGTCTCTTATCGATGGTGGTTATGATATCGTTTAGGACCTTGAGCGTGGATGAGGTGCACCCATGACCAGCTCTGAAACCGGATTGCATAGCGGAGAAGGTACGGTGGGATTCGAAATGGTCGGTAATCTGTGTGTTAACTTGGCGTTCGAAGACCTTAGAAAGGCAGAGTAGGATAGATAATCATGTATGCTAACGTTTTAGTGTGAAAGATTGTGCATTAGCCATATCAGAATGTGAAAACATTATAGCCCTTGCAGTATCTTCAGGAACTTTTTAAGCACATACCCATCGCTCTGTTTCGTCGACTGAGTGGTTTACAGTAGGAGGGACAACAGGTGTGATATTGGTATGGGAGTTGGCACAATGGGCTTTGGAGCTGTGAAGGACTGCTGTGGGAACTGTCCACTCTTCCATATTGCACTGCTCCAGATGGGAGCTGCCAATTGGCTCTAACGGTGATGCTGCCTCCAGGACCTCTGTATGCTACGCTTCTACGTGATGTAATGAATATGACAGGGGTAATTTCAAGGCAATTAAAGTCGGTCCAGGAATAAAGCAATGTAGGCTGATGGCTCCAATTGTGTCGCTACACAGCATAAAGAGAGAGGTGTGATTGGAGAGGACAATGGCCGCTTTGTTCCATCCCTTACAGTGATGCTCATTGTCGCCGCAATGAAGTGTGTAAGTCTTGTTGACGGTGATTTGGCAGCTTGAGTTTTCATCTCTCAATATAAAAAGCGGTGGAGTAATTGAATGGGGCCTGATTGTTCCAGGCCGTCGGCAGGGCAAGGAGATAATCAACTCTGCGATCCTGCGTTTGCTTCATTTGACGTGTTTTTTTTTGCGCCGCCATCTGTTCGACCTAGCTAGCTGCCTAATAAAGGGTTTTCTCTCTCTTATGCGCGCCCAAAGGAATTGAATATGCCAAGAGAAGTAGGGTGGCCGAACCGATACAGCTGCCGGCATCCTCTGGTTTTCCTCGGGCACAGAATGGCTGTGAAAGAGAAGGAGAAGGAGATTCAAATCTCTCGCCATGTTGACTATTAGCCAGTCCTTGTGTTTGAAATGCGTCAAGGACATGTCACAGTGACTGTATTACTGTTTACTGAGGGAGAAATGGAAGAGGCCTGAAAAACTGAGCTGCAATGTTCAGTTCACCAATGAATCAGTCGATACACCACCGCCTCACAATGTTCTCAGATAACAGAACATCTCAGAGTTGTATTATTCATACCTTTCAATGGGGGGGAACTAGCTAGTAGAACACTGTTTTGATTGATGTCCACAGACTCTAAAAAGGAACTCATTGAGGAGTTCCACATTATGTACTGGAGACTGCTTCATGTACGAAGCTCTGGTCTTCATAAACTATTTTGTTCCTTCAGTGGAGTCCCTTGCCACACTACCATGTATTTTTTAGTTGTCTCACGGTACTCAGTGTGTGAATGAGAAACACCACTACTTGTTGTATGGCAAGGACCTGAATCAGTCTACCAGCTCTGACAAGCTGCTCCTCTTTAAAACAATGAACGGCAGATGACCTCCCTCCCTCCAACCCCCCTTCTCCTCTTCCCTCATTCCCCAGCGCTGGGCTAGCGGTGACTGGAGGATATATTTAGGGCTTTTACAGCGAGTGATTGAGGCGGAATCACAGCGTAGCAATAGCGAGGGGCAGTCACTCTGGAGAGTCCCAGTGAGAAGCACACACTCCTTCAGGACATAAATGAGGACAAGTGTCTCCTCTCTATCGGCTCAGAGATAAGTTCCCCTTCCTTCTCCCAACACTCCAGGCTTTTAACCACTCTTAGTTACACACATGGGTCAGGTCATCTGAAAACAGAGCCTCCCACTGCTGTATCTAGTGTAGTCCTCTGCTGATTCTATGGTGTGATGAGAGGGAAAGTTCCAGTCATACGGTATAATCTTTCATGGACTGACGTCCCAGGGCCCCTCCATCAACGCGGAACGTTGTCATTATTGCACAATCAACGCCACGCCTACGGTTTGATGGACTTAACCGGAACTGGCTTTAACATCATGTCACAAAGCATGTCTGACAAACACGTAGAGACAGATCGAACTGTGACACCTTTCTGCTCTTCTGACATCTCACCGACCATCCTCCTTTCACTGATATTATTACCACCCAAAGCTGCTGCTGAAGATGAATACAACAACGCTACATGAACAGTGTCAAAGGTCATATCTGAAGCATTTTTTTTGGCCTTTAGAAGAATGCATGTAGGTTAGCCTTATTACACAGTTTCAACATAGGATCTCTCTGTGGCGCTCTGTGATCCATGACTCATAGGTAAAGCCTGCAAATTCTAACCCTGACATTTCCCCATCGCCTCTATCAGGTGTAATTCTAAAGACATGGGAGTATTAGCCCTGTTACAGCAGCCACCTTCAGCTGTTGGCTGTGGATGTTTCATCTCGACCTGGTCTAACCCCGTGATGAGGCACAGGCAGATGACAGTCTTGAATCATGCCGTTGAGGGTCGTGTGGTGCAGTGGCAGATGACAGTCTTGAATCATGCCGTTGAGGGCCGTGTGATGCAGTGGCAGATGACAGTCTTTAATCATGCCGTTCAGGGCCGTGTGGTGCAGTGGCAGATGACAGTCTTTAATCATGCCGTTCAGGGCCGTGTGGTGCAGTGGCAGAGGCGGAGAGGGCAAGGAATTAAAGCACTTCACCAACGGTGACAGGGAACGATCCAAAGGGCGTCCTTGTTGCGAGGTCGTTAGTTAGCGCCAAGCCCGGGGCGGTGACAGCATCGGCTGGCATTGTCAGCGAGCTCACACTATGAGAGGGAAGGCGGTACCGGCTGAGAAAGGAGGAAACACAACAGGCCTAGAACTGGGTTCACATAATATTTGAGCGTTTGCTTGAACCCTTCTGGAGTTCCAGATGGACGGGGTTTGCACGTTTGGGACTATACAAGTGGGTCCAATGCGTCAGGCAAGTTCGAACAAGTACAGCTAAAGTATTTTAAATATTTAATTGACTATTTGAACCCAGGTCTACTGAGGGCTGAAAAGGAAGGAGGTTGAGAGGTTAGGAGGGCGGCTCATAGGACCTCACAGGCAGTAATGCTCATTGTCTGGGTCTGGTTCAAAGGCAGAGCTCTCACTTACAGCCCATGGACTGAGCTGAGCCGGCATCAGTCTGGCTGCTGGTGAATGTCAGTCAGGTCTCCCAGAGTCCTCCTCTCTGTGTTCCTCTCATACAGCCTAGCCCACCTAAAGGCTTCCATTGGTCTACTCTCTAGGCCCACAGTACAGTATTACATCACTGTCATACACTATATCTAGGGCCCTGTGTTTTGGACTAGCATGTCCAAAACACAGGGCCTCTATTTGTCCCTTTATTTGAATCCTTTTCCAAAAAGGAGAATTACACCAAAAATGAAAGGAATTGTCTGAGGATGGTGCTGGAGGATGGTGCTGGAGGATTGGTTCTGTACCATTTGATATCAAAAGAAAAAGGGTGCACTTTGATGAACAAAAATCCAGGTCATGTGACATGATTGTCCAAAACATAGGGCCCTAACTATATAGTATCACATTTAGAAACAAGTAGACATTAACATTACTGGTGGTAGGCCCATGTCTCTTCTCTCCTCCACCTAGTCCTAGAATGAATAACAGACAAAGCACTGAACAAATGACAAGACAACTTGGTCCGTTCGAAATGTGTGAGACTATGATAGGCATGTTTCACAATAAAAGTATGGCTGTTTTTCTTTGGCAACAGTTGAACAGGCTCATGGTTTTGACAGGTATGACGCTCTTTGACATTCATGAACACAGTAAAATGGATTAAATTGGCAATATGTCACATTTTGGGCGACCAGACCAAATTCACATAGAAATGTGAGTTTTAGATCTATCATTCTACTTAAAAGCCTAAGAAGCGGTAGATCTGTTATATGCGCGCTATTTCTATGCTTCCCATTCAGTACCATTATTGTTTTATTGTGCTATACTTTACACAGGTGTGTGTTGGTCTTTTACCTTGCTGAGGCACTTAACCAGTGACATAATCAACTGAAATGAACCAGACATATGGATTACACTTCAAATGTTGGTAGTAATGAAACTAAGCATAATGGTGTGTGTTTTGCCATTAATAATGAGCTTATTGGAGGAAGAAATGATTAAGAGAACTATCAGACAGATAAGACACTCTCACTCTCCTCCTTTGCATGAAGCAAAAATCAGACAAACTTCAAACCTATTCTTTAAAGATTCCCTCTTCTTCTTCGGATCCTCTCTAATGAATGAGACTCAGGCCTGGTTTTGCCTTCTGCTTCCCCCTTTCCTCCCACAGGTCTTTTGAAGAGGTGATGTGGGCTATGACAGGGGTGACATGCTTCCCACCACAACTCTATAATTCATCCCTGAGTTGTGATTTATAACAGCTCGCAGCAGTGCATGTCGCTCACTGCTGGTCAATAAATATGTTCTTTGCCGAGATTAGATGGTTTCAGATGACCCAGATATTAAATCACGTTTCTTCTCCCAACCTTGTTCATGGTAGATTCTCTCAGAGAGAGAGAGAGGAGTCGAGAAGGAATGCTCTAGTTCAACAGTGACCCCTGCTGTAGAGACCCTCTTATTCCAGTGTTGAAAGATAATTTATTGTCATGAATCTTCCCCTGGAGGCAGAACTGAGCGATTTCTGCTAGATGGGCCAGCCGCAACGTCAAAATTGGTTATATTGTAAAAAATCTTGAAAACAAAAATGTAAGGTTATGGTTAAGCATTGGGTTAGCATTGTGGTTAAGGTTGGGGTTAAGGTTAGGTTCAAAATCTGATTTGATGACTTTGTGGCTGTGCCAGCTAGTGACCACTTTGCAGAGCTGCCTCCAGGGCAAGATTCATGACAACATTTAACACCAACCTGCATTGAGATTCCTACCAGGACTTATTACAACAGGGGACAGGATGTGCTGAAGGACAAAAGGCTATTCTGCAGTCGAAGACAATCCTCCCCAAAAGGAGATGTACTTATTTACTTGCTACTGAATTGGCTCCAGTGTGGCTCATTGTGTGTGACTTTGTCCATCCATGTTTTTGTCACTGACTGCACTGTAGGGCACAGTGGGGAATGTTGAGCCAAACGGGTAAGTTGAGCCACTCTTGTTTCTAGGATACCGTACACAAAATGTATAATTTGACCAAATATTTAGGAAATGATCATTTCATGGAGTCTGTGAAGGAAGAAACCACATAGAAAAGTGCTATGCAAGTTAGGTCCCAAAACCAGTCAAATTAATGTATTGTGTTTCGATATATAATTGCAAGGTTGTTCTTTACATCAGCTGGGGTCTCTGTAAGCTTCAATATGAGGTCCTAAACCTAGCATGAAAGAGCATTCTTGTAGCTCTGTGGGCTAATGTAGTCAAAATGTCTGCCTTGCGGTAAGTTGAGCCAATGGCCACGTTGAGCAAATTGAAGTGTTTTCTTCCCAGGCTTAATGCAAGGCATTCGCCAAGGTCGGGGGCCACCGTCTCATTTCTACCCGGTGGTGACAGTATGATATTCTTTGTGATTTTACTGATCCTGTCCTGCATGTGTGACCGCTCCATGTGTTTTATGTGGCTGGCCAGAGGTAAAGAATAATCACAGATTCCCTAACCGCCAGACACTCAGAGAAGAGCAGCTGCCCTGGGCTTCCAACAAACTTATACTGAACATCATCCGCCTGTCATCACTACTAATATGTATCATAGAGATATTGGAAGATCAAAGGCTTTTTCAGTGTAAGGCAGAAAACGTACAGAGCCATATAAAAGCTGCGAGACACACTGGAGTGTGTGTGTTCAGTAGTTGTGAGTTTATATTCATAAAATGATGTTGATTTAGACAGGCACCAGGGGGTTGTGGGTAGCCCAGAACAGGAAGGCTTGAGTGCTGGTGTAAGAGGAGGTGCTTATCAGATCTCTCTAGCTCCTTAAAAGCTCCCAAAGAAATTGGGAGGCATTTCTAACAACGAAGGAACGTGCTTCTGTGTTTGAATAGGATGAAAATATGGGGGACACCTTGGGTCCATTTCAAGTATTTCACTGAAGAGATATGTGACATGGGTTGCTACGCTACAGCACACCTAAAGCATAACTGACAGCTCAGGAAGGCAGACTGCTCGTTTACATTCAGGTCAAATCATACCATCAGCTATCAGACTGAATGAGCTCTAAAGGCCTCTAGCGTTGTCTGAGCCACTGATGTCAACCACTTAAGATTCCGCTCAGACAATAAGGTAAAGATGAAACTTTCTCTACGGGGCCAGATAAAACTAAGCAAACGAATGTGAGACAAGGACATAGGAAAGTGGTCGATACCGTGCCGGTGGCCACAAGCGAGCACGTTTGAGGATGACTTTCCATGTTACCTGCAGGCAGGGGAATGGGATGGAGGGATAAAAAGGGGGAGGAGGAAAGAGAGAAGGGTGACATGGACAGTCATTACTTTAGTCCCTTCTCCTTCCTCTCAGGTAACCATCGGCTTTCTTATCTGGACGGGCTGATGTGAGGGCCCAGATACCCTCCTCTACCCTCGCCACATAGCCAAAACACACTTCATGTCTACCAATGAGCTCACAGGATGGGAGACGGGAAGATGGCGTCATTCAGGGCGACAGGTAAGGTGATGGCGTCAGGGAGGTTTGCGTCATTCAGGGTGACAGGTAAGGTGGTGGCGTCAGGGAGGTTTGCGTCATTCAGGGTGACAGGTAAGGTGATGGTGTCAGGACTGTCAGTCTATGTCCCGACTTCGCCCTCTCCTCTAAAACTTTTATCACTCTCTATAAACTCAGAAATGAAGCTGAGAATCCCAAGAGGGAGAGACAGGCTGGCACAACTGTTGAATAAAATGGCAACCTCAAAATGTTCATAAACTCACTAGGTTATTAAAGACTAATATCCAGACTATTCATCAATATACAAGTATTGCATTTTCACTGTGGAAATTTCAAAATTCACAAACACAAATCATATTGCCATTTGGGGAGTCTATTACCGGGGTGAGCTACAGATGTAGGATCTTAATTTGAACAAGTTTTCTACAGCAGGAAAATAATCCTGCAGCAACAGTGGATTATAATTAATGGACATTTACAGTATGTAGGGGTTGATACATTTTTCGTAAGGAAAAATCAAATGGAAATGACAAACTTCATAAGCCTTTTTAAACCTCTCGTGCAACAGGGTGATCAAATTAAGATCCTACGTCTGGAATGGGCTGTAATGGCCCACAAGTAATGAAACTACAGGACCACTCCTAACAAACCATTTACAGGGTCGGTACACTTTCTAGATCCGGTCACCTGAGCTGACCATAGACAATGCTGCAGTGTGAACCTTTGGGGACATTTCCTCAAAGGAGAGACAAATTGTTTGGGGAAAAAAACACGGAATTATGGGTCTGAATGCAGCAGACCCAATCTCTTATCAGAGTATCCCAGGGCAGTAGGCTTACCTCAGAGACACAGTGTGGTCTGAGGCTGGCCTGGCACTAATGCCTAGTTAAAAGTGCCAACCTGGCACTGGAAGAGAGACAGACATTCAGCTCAATAGTAACATCTTGTCAGCGCTTTGATTCTACATTCACTACAGGAGATAAGACAGTGTTTTGAAAATGACATGATTCCTTGTCTTTGAGGCCAGGCTGGATTGCTGCAAGCTAGAGACTGACTGAATAAGCATCTCTGTATAGCTCTCTTCCTCTGTCATTCTGTCTCTCCCCCCCGATCTCTGCTATGGGAGAAATATCCTTCCCTAATACCATGCTGACAGATTGCTTTCTGCTCGGAGAACGATAGCCCTCAAAGCGCCATGACTAATTCCCCTGACATCACACACGCTCGTGGAAAAACTGCTCCACTTGATTCCCTCTTTCCTCAAAGACAAAACAACTCTAATAGTAGAGGTAAACCCCCAAAGGCTAGTAGCAACGCTACTAATAACCCAATAACCAGCCTCGTCCAACAGCAGAGAGGAGACCCAAATGAAAGACACACATGCTGAACAGAGAGGGTGGAGATTATGATGGAGACACACATCACACACCAAGAACAAGGAAGTCGTGTGAGATTACAGCTGTTGACTGTTATACTAACCACACATACCCTCAGCAGTACTGAGTAGACTAACATCTATCATTTGTTGATGGATGTGTAGTGTGTAAGTTTAGTGCTCATAGCGAGTGCCCACTGGGCACAGACGTCAGTTCAACCTCTAATTTTGATTTACATTTGGTTCAGTTGTCAACTAATGTGATTTCAACTTGAAATCAACAAAACATTTCACCATGTCATTGGATTTAGGTTAAACGTTGGCTAAAAAAAGACTAAATTACCTTATGTTGATGACTTTTTGCAAATCTAATCAGTTTTCCACATTGATTCAATGTCATCGCATATATTTTTTTCACTGAAATGACATAGAAACTGTGTGAGAGGCTGGTGCTGAGTGTGAGAGGCTGAACAGGGAGAATAGACATGAGCAGCCCTCCCCCTATGGGCTTCATTAGATGGTTGGATATATCATTAGGAAAGTGCTGTTTTGTTGTCTCTCTGCATTTTTTATTGAATAACAGGAAGAATGTAATCACGACAATGAAGAGACGCAGGACAGAGCGACAGAGGAAGATCATTTACACTGTAATGATGTGCAGCGCTAGCCTGGTAATACACACACACACACACACACACGCACACACAGAGAGAGAGAGAGAAATCAGAACCATGGGAAGCCACATCACATTTAGCTTACTGTGGAAGACCATGGGGTTTGGTCAAGATATTTACACAGATTAGACACGGACAGAGTAGGATAAACAGCTCATGCTGTCATTTTGTAAATGAAGGGGGAGAAATGTGTCAGGGAATGATAGAACTGTGCTTGGCTTATTACAGACCTATTTGAAGTGGCCTATTTCGAAAGAACGCTGTCAGGGAAAGTGTTTTCTAAATTTTTTATGGGTGTCAATGGGTAAATGGCATCTGCTATCTGTGCCAACCCTTGTCATGCCCTTGGGGATGGGATGGGACAGGGTCAATGATACGTCCTATGGCTATCAGGGGCGTGTATTCATGGATGCCACGGGAAGCCAAGCTTCCCCAAATATTTGACCAACAAAATAAATTAAGATTTCTCTTTCGTCTCTCTCTGCGTTTCCATAATCTCCTGTCAATCTCCTGTCAATCTCCTGCACTGCTATCAGATCAGTTTGTGTGACCCATTCCAAATCAGCATCACAGCCCATGGGCTTTGGAGGAGTTCATGTGAAGAATTTGCTAAGATCAAAGTGAAGGTCAATGCATATGTGCACGTGCACGAACGTACAGGAACACACACTGATGATACGCACTAGAGAGCAGTCGTTCACGGGTGCTTCTTGAATTACAGTGGCATTTGGGAAAACATTTTCAGAATTTTTCTAGATTGTTTTTATTTAAATGAATTTGGGTATTGTACGTCTTACCATTCTAAATAAACTAATATGGTATCTACAGGACTTTAAATAATTGTTACCCTTATGATAACATTGTGCCACCAGTAAGAATAGTAACATCAATGATGATGGTAACACAAATGAGATATTCGAGGTAAATTAGGATTTTAGAAAATGGCAGCCACAAATGCTCGAATCTAAGGTCATCAATTCTTTCCAAATAATTTAGTTTAAAGTTCTGCCAGGCCATACTTGCGAACATTAGAAAAAGATTAAGTGAAAACTTTCTCTGTCTCAAAATGCACATCAGCCAATTAAAATCGTTGATGTAAGTTGCACGTGATCAAACGCTACATGCTAACTGTTTCCATTAGATAAAATGCACATTTAGCCCTATGCTGACCTGCACAGCTGGCCGTGCTTATATGTAGTTACAAATTCTGTATCAGCCAATTATATTTGTGAAAATAGTTGAACGTGATCCAACATTTGTTCATGAAAGTGTCCTCAACAGAAGTCCAACGGCACCTTCAGCTAGCTTTCAGTGTAGAGCGGCCAGTTATTGTCTCAGATTGGGGCAAGGATTGGAATCCCACAGGAGTCCCCCCCCCCCTATAAAATGTATAATTACATTTACTGTGTTAGTGTGTTGTGTTGAGAAAGGAGTTGAAAAGTCTTGAAAGTGAAGATTAAGAATACATTTAATGAGGAGCTGCATAATTCTTATGACAAAAGAAAGATGCGTTGTGGCACACACCTTCCATGTCGTACATTATTTTCCATATAACGCATAGCCCCTCGTTGATTATCCTAAACATATATTACATAGAACTTTGTGACATATGCATTATTTGAATCGAGCATTGAGGACCAGCAGTGTACAGTGTTTTCCTTAACAAAAATGCTTAACTCGTACCCACGGTTAATTTGCACTATAATTTTAGAGTCAACAGCTTTAGCAGTGTGTGCCACCTGGAAGCAGTGGCAATAATGATACATAATGGTTATTTGCTAAGTCCATAAGGCTCTTCGACCTTTTACAATGTACGATGAACTTAAATGTTGTATAGACCTCTGTTCTTTTTATCTCTCGTAAAAGCACATGGATGTGTGTGTGAAATGGATGAGCAAAATGTGGGATTTTGTCATACATGCAAAAATGTGCCTTTTTACATTTGTCTAACATTAGCAGCTAGTAGCGTAGTCAAGGACGCGTCATGCAATATTGGCACTCCACACGAGACAGACCAATTGGAACAAAAGTAAACCGTCGGAGGTTTAAAATATCCCTTTGGTGGCCAAGTTGACTTAAGAAATGCCATTGGTTGATGGATATAAAGTCTAACATCTTTGATAGGCTGATGCAGAATTTGCTACTGGAAATAATCAATGCCACCTGGTCGGGTTAGCGAGAGAAAGTTTTAACTTTTTCTAATGTTTGCAAGTACAGCTCCATTGTATCTACGACTTGTACTCACCACCAACCACGGATTGTTTGTGTGTGGACTGATTCTTAGAGTATGCTCACTGGTCCCGTGTGGATAGGCATCCAGCAGATGCGCCCGCTCAGTAATTAGAATCTTCTGTTGAGGGTTCATTTTTATTAGTTGAACGTTTGTGATATTATGTCCTGAGATATTGAAATGTATTGGGCATTGATATTTAAAATAGTGATAAGTGGGTATTTACTTTGGAGTGACATGTTAATTGATTAAATATCTGTTTAGTTACATTTTGGATTAGTTGCTACTGTTAGGGGCTGGATCTACTATTTTACACAGACAGACACACACACACACACACACACACACACACACACACACACACACAGAAAGAGAGAGACACACACACAATCTTGCATATTCTCACTATTTGATACACAGTGATATACCGTGCATGACGGAAAGTATTCAGACCCATTGACTTTCCACATATTGTTACATTACAGCCTTATTCTAAAATGTGTTCAATTATGTTTTCCCCTCATAAATCTACACACAATACACCATAATGACAAAGCAATAATAGGTTTTAAGAAATGTTTGCAAATTTATAAAAAATAAAAAACGTACGTTATTTACATACAGTTGAAGTCGGAAGGTTGGAGGTTGGAATCATTAAAACTCGTTTTTCAACCAATCCACAAATGTCTTGTTAACAAACTATAGTTTTGGCAAGTCGGTTAGGACATCTACTTTGCGTGTGACACAAGTCATTTTTCCAACAATTGTTTACAGACAGATTATTTCACTTATAATTCCCTGTATCACAATTCCAGTGGGTCAGAAGTTTACATACACTGAGTTGACTGAGCCTTTGAACAGCTTGGAAAATTCCAGAAAAGGATGTCATGGCTTTACAAGCTTCTGATAGGCTAATTGACATCATTTCAGTCAATTGGAGGTGTACCTGTGGATGTATTTCGAGGTTTACCTTCAAACACAGTGCCTCTTTGCTTGACATCATGGGAAAATCAAAAGAAATCAGCCAAGACCTCAGAGAAAAATTGTAGACCTCCACAAGTCTGGTTCATCCTTGAGAGCAATTTCCAAACGCCTGAAGGTACCACGTTCATCTGTACAAACAATAGTACGCAAGTACAAACACCATGGGAGCACACAGCCGTCATACCGCTCAGGAAGGAGACGCGTTCTGTCTCCTAGAGATTAACTTATTTTGGTGCGAAAAGTACAAATGCATCCTAGAACAACAGCAAAGGACCTTGTGAAGATGCTGGAGGAAACAGGTACAAAAGTATCCATATCTACACTAAAACGAGACAATATCGACATAACCTGAAAGGCCGCTCAGCAAGGAGGAAGCCACTGCTCCAAAACCTCCATAAAAAAGCCAGACTAAGGTTTGCAACTGCACATGGGGACAAAGATTGTACTTTTTGGAGAAATGTCCTCTGGTCTGATGAAACCAAAATAGAACTGTTTGGTCAAAATGACCATTGCGATAATTGGAGGAAAAAGGGAAGAACACCATCCCAACCGTGAAGCACGGGGGTGGCAGCATCATGTTGTGGGGGTGCTTTGCTGCAGGAAGGACTGGTGCACTTCACAAAATAGATGGCATCATGATTTAGTTAAATAATGTGGGTATATTGAAACAACATCTCAAGACATCAGTCAGGAAGTTAAAGCTTGGATGCAAATGGGTCTTCCAAATGGACAATGACCCCAAGCATACTTCCAAAGTTGTGGCAAAATGGCTTAAGGACAACAAAGTCAAGGTATTGGAGTGGCCATCACAAAGCCCTGACCTCAATCCTATAGAAAATGTGTGGGCAGAACTGAAAAAGTGTGTGTGAGCAAGGAGGCCTTCAAACCTGACTCAGTTACACCAGCTCTGTCAGGAGGAATGGGCCAAAATTCACCCAACTTATTGTGGGGAGCTTGTGGAAGGCTACCCAAAATGTTTGACCCAAGTTAAGTGATTTACAGGCAATGCTACCAAATACTAATTGAGTGTATGTAAACTTCTGACCCACTGGGAATGTGATGAAAGAAATAAAAGCTGAAATAAATCACTCTCTACTATTATTCTGACATTTCACATTCTTAAATGTCAGGAATTTATGAAAAAAAGAGTTTAAATGTATTTGGCTAAGGTGTATGTAAACGTCCGACTTCAACTGTAAGTATTCAGACTTTCTGTAATGAAACTCAAAATTGAGCTCAACTGCATCCTCTTTCCATTAATCATCCTTGAGATGTTTCTACAACTGGTTTTGGAGTCCCCCTCTGCTAAATCCAATTGATTGGATATTATTTGGAAAAGCACACATGTAAGGTCCCACAGCTGACAGAGTAAAAATGAAGCCATGAGACATGAGGATGATGAATGGAAACAGGATGCAGCTGAGCTCAATTTCGAGTCTCATAACAAAATGTCTGAATACATATATTGTATTTCAGTTAATTAAAAACATTTTTTTGCAAAACTGTCTAAAAACCTGTTATTGCTTTGTCATTATGCTGAATTGTGTGTAGATTGATGAGGGAAAAAATTATTTAATACATTTTAGAATAAGACTGTAACATAACAAAAGTCAAGGGGTATGAATGCTTTCCGAATGCACTGTATAACACTCTTAAGGAATTGTCCATAGAGCTCTGAGACAGGATTGGGTTGAGGCACAAATCTGGGGAAGGGTACCAAAAAATGTCTGCAGCATTGAAGGTCCACAAGAACACAGTGGCCTCCATCATTCTTAAAAATGGAAGAAGTCTGGAACCACCAAGACTCTTCCTAGAGTTGGCCGCCAGGTCAAACTGATCAATTGGGGGGAAAAGGCCTTGGTCAAGATCCCGATGGTCACTCTGACAGAGCTCCAGAGGTCCTCTGTGGAGATGGCAGAACCTTCCAGAAGGACAACAATCTCTGCAGAAAAAAATAAAAAATATAAAAAATATCTCTGCAGCACTCCACCAATCAGGCCTTTATGGTAGAGTGGCCAGACAGAAGCCACTCCTCAGTAAATGGCACATGATAGCCTGCTTGGAGTTTGCCAAAGGCAGGCACCCAAAACTCTCAGACCATGAGAAACAAGATTCTCTGGTCTGATGAAACCAAGATTGAACTCTTTGGCCTGAATTCCAAGCGTCACGTCTGGAGGAAACCTGGCACCATACATATGGTGAAGCATGGTGGTGACAGCATCATGCTGTGGGGGATGTTTTTCAGCGGCAAGGACTGGGAGACTAGTCAGGATCGAGGGAAAGATGAATGGAGCAAAGTACAGAGAGATCCTTGATGAAAATCTGCTCCAGAGTGCTCAGGACCTCAGACTGAGTGGCCCAGCCAGAGCCCAGACTTGAACCCAATCGAACATCTCTGGAGAGACCTGAAAATAGCTGTGCAGCAACGCTCCTCATCCCACCTGACCGAGCTTGAGAGGATCTGCAGAGAAGAATGGGGGAAATTCCCCAAATACCGGTGTGCCAAGCTTGTAGCATTATACCCAATAAGACTCAAGACTGTATGAAGCACCCTTGGCTTGATGAAGCCAAAGGTGCTTCATCAAAGTACTGAGTAAAGGGTCTGAATATTTATGTAAATGTGATATTTCCATTTTTTTTAATACATTTTTTAAAATAACATTTCTGAAACCTGTTTTTTATTTGTCATTCTAAGTTATTGTGTGTAGATTGATGAGGATTGCAACTTAACAAAATGTGGAGAAAGTCAAGGGATCTGAATGCTTTCCTAATGCACTGTATATATGCCAATAGTGGCATCACCTTTTGCCCCCAGAACAGCCTCAATTCGTCGTGTTATTGACTCAACAAGGTGTCAAAAAAACATTCCACAGGGATGCTGGTGCATGTTGACTCCAATGCTTCCCACAGTTGTGTCTAATTGGCTGGACGTTCTTTGGGTGGTGGACCATTCGTGACACGCGACATGTGAAACTGTTGTGTGAAAAACCCAGCAACATTGCAGTTTCTGACACACTCAAACTAGTGGATTTGACAAGTGACATCAATAAGTGATCATATCTTTCACCTGGATTCAGAGACGCGTACAAAGCTCTCCCTCGCCCTCCATTTGGCAAATCTGACCATCCTCCTGATTCCTGCTTACAAGCAAATATTAAAGCAAGAAGCACAAGTGACTCTTCTATAAAAAAGTGGTCAGATGAAGCAGATTCTAAACTACAGGACTGTTTTGCCAGCACAGACTGGAAAATGTTCCGGGATTCTTCCGATGGTGTTGAGGAGTACACCACATCAGTCACTGGCTTTATCAATAAGTGCATCGAGGACGTCGTCCCCACAGTGACTGTATGTACATACCCCAGCAGAAGCCATGTATTACACACAACATTAGCACTGAGATAAAAGGTAGAGCTGCTGCTTTTCAAAGAGCGGGACTCTAACCCGAAAGCTATAAGAAATCCAGCTATGCCCTCTGACAAACCATCAAACAGGCAAAGCGTCAAAACAGGACCAAGATCGAATCGTACTACACCGGCTCCGACAAGTGGCAGGGCTTGCAAACTATTACAGACTACAAAGGGAAGCACAGCTGAGAGCTGCCCAGTGACACATGCCTACCAGACGAGCTAAATAACTTAAATGCTCGCTTCGAGGCAAGTAACACTGAAACATGAATGAGAGCATCAGCTGCTCCAGACGACTGTGTGATCACGCTCTCCGCAGCCGATGTGACTAGGTACCAGGACGTGTACTCTGACCATGCGCTGACCAACTGGCAAGTGTATTCACTGACATTTTCAACCTCTCCCTGTCTGAGTTTGTAATACCAACATGTTTCAAGCAGATCACCATAGTCCCTGTACCCAAGAACACTAAGGTAACCTTCCTAAATGACTACCGACTGCCTAAATGACTACCAATTTGCATACGGCACCAACAGATGATGCAATCTCTATTACACTCCACACTGCCCTTTCCCACCTGGACAAAAGGAACACCTATGTGAGAATGCTGTTCATTGACTACAGCTCGGCATTCAAAACCATAGTGCCCTCAAAGCTCATCACTAAGGTAAGGGCCCTGGGACTAAACACCCCCTCTGCAACTGGATCCTGGACTTCCTGAAGGGCGCCCCCAAATTGTAAGGGTAGGTAACAACACATCCGCCGTAATAATCCTCAACATGGGGCCCCTCAGAGGTGCGTGCTCAGTCCCCTTCTGTACTCCCTGTTCACTCGTGACTGTGACTACACTAATAGGCACGACTCCAACACCATCATTAAGTTCTCACACAACAGTGGTAGGCCTGATCACCAACAATGATGAGACAGCCTAGGACAACAACCTCTCCCTCAACGTGATCAAGACAAAAGGAGATAATTGTGGACTACAGGAAAAGGAAGACAGAGCATGCCCCCATTCTCACCGACGGGGCTATAGTGGAGCAGGTTGAGAGCTTCAAGTTCTTTGGTGTCCACATCACCAACAAACTAACATGGTCCAAGCACACCAAGACAGTCATGAAGAGGGCACAACAAAACCTATTCACCCTCAGGAGACTGAAAAGATTTGGCATAGGTCCTCAGATCCTCAAACGGTTTTATAGCTGCACCATCCTGATGGGTTGCATCACTGCCTGGTATGGCAACTACTCGGCCTCCGACCGCAAGGTACTACAGAGGGTAGTTCATACGGCCCAGTACATCACTGGGGCCAAGCTTCCTGCCATCCAGGACCTTTGTACCAGGCGGTGTCAGAGGAAGGCCCTAAAAATGGTCAAAGACTCCAGACACCCTAGTCATAGACTGTTCTCTCTGCTGCCGCATGGCAAGCGGTACCAGAGGGCCAAGTCTAGGTCCAAGAGGCTTCTAAACAGCTTCTGCCCCCAAGCCATAAGACTCCTGAACATCTAATCGAATGGCTACCCAGACTATTTTCACCCTCCCCCCTTTTACACCGCTGCTACTCTCTGTTGTTATTATCTATGCATAGTCATTTTAATAAGTCTACCTACATGTACAGTTTAAGTCAGAAGTTTACATACACCTTAGCCAATTACATTTAAACTCAGTTTTTCACAATTCCTGACATTTAATCATAGGACAATTCCCTGTCTTAGGTCAGTTAGGATCACCACTTTAATTTAAGAATGTGAAATGTCAGAATAATAGTAGAGAGAATTATTTATTTCAGCTTTTATTTCTTTGATCACATTCCCAGTGGCTCAGAAATGTCCATACACTCAATTAGTATTTGGAAGCATTGCCATGACATAATTTTCTGGAATTTTCCAAGCTGTTTAAAGGCTCAGTCAACTTAGCGTATGTACATTTCTGACCCACTGGAATTGTGATTAAGTGAAATAATCTTTGTAAACAATTGTTGGAAAAATGACTTGTGTCATGCACAAAGTAGATGTCCTAACCAACTTCCCAAAGCTATAGTTTGTTAACAAGAAATTTGCGGAGTGGTTGAAAAACGAGTTTTAATGACTCTTTTAATGTCTGGTCAGTCTATCATGGCAAGAGCATGTTTTGTACACTCAGTGTACATATACATTGCTCATTCTGATATTTCTTTCTTTATATTTTGGGGATTTTGTTTGTATTGCTAGTTATTACTGCACTTTTGGAGCTAGAAACACAAAACATTTCGCTGCACATGTGATGACATCTGCAAATCTGTGCACGCCACCAATACTTTGATTTGATTTGTAATGTTTCATCATGTGGTCCAGTTGGCAAACAGATCTGCAGACAGTTCCACCCCATCCTCCAGTTTGCAGTTTGCATCTTAAATCAGAAACTAACTATTAAACTGCCGGAGACACGTCGAAAAGCACACGCACTGGATAATTGAAATAGCTTCCGACAAAACCCTCCAATCTTTCATTAATTACACACTGTGATAACGTTAACAGAGAGGTAAACACTGATCAACACAGAGTAATGAGGAGATGGACATGTAATTGGTGGCAAAAAGCAGCAGACCTGGGTTCAAATACTGTTTGAAATGCTCCAAATACTTTGAGCATGTGCTTAAGCCTGCGTGGAGCGCCAGATGGGTGTGGCGAACACTTGTGAGACCATTTGTCCTGGTCCCATTTCGCCAGGCAAATCAACGAGAGCTTATATTTTTTAAATTATTTCAAATACTATTTGAACCCAGCTCTGAACAGCAGAGGCTTCCAAGAGACCTCCCTCATTTGAGCTACGAAGAGAATTTAAGAATATGTAACAAAGCAGTGGCTTGAGGTAATAGGGAGAGCCCCCCCCCCCCACTGTTTGTTTGCAAGAATACAGGAGTGGCAGGCACTCTGTGGGGAAATGGTTCTCTTCAGTCAACAACAACAACAACTGCAGAGCAGGAATACCAATGAATACCAATACCAATAACTAGGAATGCTGCCAAAATAAAGAGCTCTCAAATTGTTGTCTAAATGGGTTCTGAAGTCCTCTCTCTATGTGTTGTATAAAAGAAGCCAGAATTAAGTGTCGAGCTATGTGGTATCCATTTTCGATGAAGAATCCTCTGGTTTTTGTAACCATATACGTCTGGATGTGAGGGTTCAGTACACATTAGTCTGGGATCAAAGGGAAGATGAGGCTGGGAAGTTACTCTAAATGCCAGCTAGCTGTAAATGTGTACGACACTTGCTGTAAATCCAGATGATAGAGTCTGGCTGCTGCAGCAGGGTAGTACAAAACACAGGACATCCAATATCAAGATCGGTGTTCCAATGCATTCAACTGGCCATGCAAGTTCCTTGTCATCTTGTAATCCGCAGATGAGTCATACTGCCAAGGGGCCTTGTTGAAAAGATGATGGTGTGTATGATGCTGGTGCCCCAGCTGCAGTTAGTCTTCCCAACTTGCGGAGGGCAGTGTCTAAGCGACAGACTGCTTTCACCACCATCAGTGTAACCTTACAATCATGAATCTGTCACAGCCCCTGAATTCTCTGTTATTTATCCCTTATTTGTCACATAAGCATTATGCTGTGGTGTGTTGACTGTCACAAAACCAGACATGTTAGGAGAGTGTTTTAACGTGGAGAACAGCAGCACTTTGCAGGTGTGTCCAGTCGAGCCAGTGAGTATGTGTTAGCTCCAGCTCCAGACGAACAGCACTCAGACAGGCCGTAACTGGCATTTCAGAAGGATAAAGAGAGCGTGAGGGAGAGAGAGGGGGGGATGGGGTCCTGAGCACTCAACTGGCTGCTTCTTACTTGAGTGGAGTTTCATGGCCCCCTCTCTAAGTACCACCTCTCTCCCTCTCTTCATGCCTCACTTCTCACATTGTCTCTCCCTCTCTCACCTCTCTCTAGCTTGCTGTGTTCGTTTCCACCATTTCTCACATCGTTTCTTCCTCCTATTCATTGTGTAGCGGTGTTTATCAGAGAGAGGCTAAGATAAGAAGTGACCAGCATTAATGTTTTGGGTTGTTGTCAGTCCTGAGGTATGCTCTCAAAATACGGTTTATGTTTCAGTCCCTGATGAACTCACTTCACCATCATCTGAGCTTATCCCCCTGAACTATTGACAGGAAGAGAGAGGGAGAGAGAGACAAGGAGAGAGAGAGCATGTCAAGGGGTTCTGAGCAGTGCACTCGCCTCACCTGCCTCTCACTTGAGTGGCCTTTCATGGGCTCCTCTGAGTGCCACCTCTCGCCCACCTGCTTCCGTGCCTCACTCTCTCTCTCTCTATTTCACTCTCTTCAGAGCTTGTTGTGTTTATCCCTACCATTGATCACGTCTCTCCTCCTCCTCCTCTGTTTCTCCATGAAGAGGGGTAAGAGCGGAGCAGAAAGAGTGTTGTGGGTTGTTGTCCACTCTTTCAGAATAGTACTGATGTTTCTATCTGTGATTAACTTTGTCTCTCTCACCTCAGCTGCTATGGATGTAGTTTATGTCAATATCCCCAACCTCAGTGAAAGTGACAGCTCCAAATTGCTCAAAAAGAGCTACAGCTATCAGTCTCTTTCTATTGGAAGTGGTTCTTTCAAACGGCCCCCTCGCGAGGCGGCTGCTGCTGATGATCTAGCCCCGGCAGAAGGTCAGACTAACAATTTCAGCTCGATGGGTGGAAATGTCATGATATTACCCACACAGCCTGCAAAGGTCACATGGATCTGTGACTCTAAAACACAGACGTGAAACACAGAGATAGGAGAGGAGAGGTTGGTCTGTAGGCCGTCTGCCTGAGTGCCTGTTTCCACTTCAGTCCACTTCTAAAGAGCTCTCTTAGAGCAAAGTGTGCCATCGCCATAACTTCTCCCTCCTCCGCCCTCATTCAGAGCCATTTCACTCTCATAAACAACAAGGGGCAAGAGTGATGGTCGAGACTGGCCTAGCGCCATGCATAAAAGATGAGCTATGAAACAATGTGTGTGGCTGTAACACAGAGAATAATAGAGGCCTCTAGTGGCCAGAAGGCAGTATCAATATGAGCAGTACCATTGAGGGCTTCCACCATTTCAATGTAGTCAACTGGGTGGGACTTTCAACTTCATTGACTGATTCCTCCTGCTGACCCTGTTGGAGTCAAGTCCAACCGGGTCATCAGGAGGGATTAGCCAATCGTGAAGAAGAACATTTACTACTTCTGTTGTGGAAAATATTGAGTCAAATATTTGCACAGATAGCGGAGCTTGTAGATTCAGTTTAGACTACTACAGAGTAACAGAGCAGAGCCATTCCATGGAAAAAGCTAAATTCTCATATCACAGAGTCCTGCCTTTAGTGTATTCTGTCTTTGCATAACAAATATAATCCCCTCCCTCTATACAAAAATAACTCCTCTTGACCTTTCTCCACCATTATCTTTCCGTCTCAGTTCTTGCTTGTTAACGTCCACATCTGACAGCTGGCTAGGTTATTATGGTAACGGGCCCTAGTCATATATGATCCATTCGACCCTATAGCCACTCTGTCTCAGCACCTCAAAGTGGACAGTCCGAGAGAGAAGAGAGGACAGCATGGACTGGTGACTGGTGTCTCAGGAGTTTCTGAAGGAAACAGGGTAAAGTACAGACAAGGTGAGGTGAAACGAGGGAAAGTAAACTCTGCAGAATGTGGGACCAAAGGCACTCTCACACACAAGGATGACTGTGTGTGTGTGTGTGTGTGTGTGTGTATGATTATGCATTCCCCTCGCAGCCACAATCCCCATGTCTCAGGCCCACACAGGAGGAGGGAGGGAGAGAGAGAGGGAGGGAGGGATGACAGATCTCTCTCCCCTTGAGTGTCAGAGCCCTGGTCCCTGTGTGTGTGCAGATAACACACGCCGGGCTAATTAATTACCCACCGCCGCATACATCGTCCAGCACAAACATTCATAACAGTCACAGAGGCCTTCAGTATTGGGAGAGCCCCACACATGCTGCAGTTGCCTCTCAAGGCAAAGTCACCCCACTCCTCCCCTCTGCAACTGGCGGCCTATGTCCCCAAAATGGAGAGGTGCTGAGGGTGACATTTCTCTGTTCAATCCTGTCATTTATCAATAGAACGAGGCAATATGAGCCATAGTAAATGAATATCTATTTTTCACAAGGCTAGTGCTTCACCGGGGCGGAATTCTCTCTCCATCCAGACAAGAAAGCCCAGGAATGTATAGCTTCAACGTGTGAACACACTTTTGCGGCTACGTTTGTTATTTACCAAGGCTGCTTGGTTGCTATGCTGTGTCAGATTGATCTCTCTGTGTGATTATGTTGGCTCAGCCTCTCCTCCTCCTCTTCCCACTCGTCTAGCAGGGAATCTTCACCATTCTGTACCTACTGATGACTGAATTGAGATGAATCCTTACAGACCTTCTGTCGGAGGCTCCAGACTCAATTTTCCCTTTTCATTATCCAGAAAAATAAATAATCTGTTTTTTTCCCATTTGTTGTTTTTGGAATACTTCGTCCTGTAGATCATCACAGAATGAGAAAAAAAAATGTGTAGAGGCAGATAAGAGGGTGTGTGTGTGTGTGTGTGTGTGTGTGTGTGTGTGTGTGTGTGTTTGTTATCTTCTTGATGCAAAAACAGACATAATGACCTGAAATTGATGGTTTATCAAGTTCTACAGTATAGGGAGATCAAACCGTGTGGAAAACACACATGTAAATGGTTACAGAATGAAAAACACGCTACATTGCTCTCCTGTCCTTGGATATTCAACTTGTCCTCATCAGCTCCACCATATCCTAAAGAACACAGTGTCTCTTGCTAAGCATGGACTCTGACAGGCAGGGCCCTGTTTGGACTGTTCGAGGCCCTTAGCTGTGACATGGCTTTATTCAAGTGCAGGAGTGGGGATCTCTGGGCCAAAAAAGCCCTGAGGCTTAGTAGTGGGGAAAAGACAGTGCCTTCAGTCAAAGTCTGATTTAAGAGAGAGCCCTGTCAAGGTTGTTCCCTCTCAGGGATGTCTGTCTGCCTGTCCCCTGTGTAGCCTCACTCACAGAGGTAGATAGACAGGGTCCATGACATGCATCCATAACAACATGAGGTGCAGAGAGGCAGAGTTGTCTCGTGTGTGTGTGTGTGTGTGTGTGTGTGTGTGTGTGTGTGTGTGTGTGTGTGTGTGTGTGTGTGTGTGTCCACTTGCTACTGGCTTTGCATAGTGATGTGTTATTCAAGTCCTTATTCCCCTCCTGATGCCTGTCTGCTTCTATCCTTGACTTTCCTCCAGTGGGAGAGAGAGAGGGAGAGAGAGAGGGCTGCCAGTCTGAGTCTCAGTGCACTAATCTGTTGAGATTAGAAGTGACATAGGGGATCATTAACAGTACAGCCATACACTAACCCCAGAACAGCAGTCACAGCCACACCAACAGGACGAAACGGTGCCAGAGTTTTCACTGGCATCCATTTTCTTTCCACCTTCCTCCCTCTTAAATCTCTGCCTTTCCTCCAGAACTCTCATCACAGATCTGCATCTGCCTCGTCTGTGCCGCTGCCAACTAACGGATTCTCACTCCACTGAGTTCTACACTGGCAGGCTCTAAGGACTCTCCCTCCCAGACCCACACACACTGCTGTCTCTGTCAAGGAGCTGTGAGGGGTACAGCTGAGGTGTATGTGGCGGTATGCTGGATAGGTCAATCTAGACCTGATTGGTTGAGAGATGGATCGTGCACTGGGATGATTCTATCTAAAGTGACCAATCTATCTAGGGAGAGATGAAGGAGAAAAGAGGGAGGTGGGACAGAGAGAAGAATTGAGTGTGTGGAAGAGAGTGAGCGAACGAGGCAAAAAGAGAAGAGCAGAGAGTGAGAGGCCAGAGAGTAGAGAGAGAGAGGCTAGAGAGAGAGGCTAGAGAGTAGAGAGAGAGGCTAGAGAGAGTAGAGAGAGAGAGGCTAGAGAGTAGAGAGAGGCGAGAGAGAGAGGCGAGACAGAGAGGTGAGAGAGAGAGGCGAGAGAGAAGTGAGAGAGTAGAGGCGAGAGTGAGAGAGAGACACCATTAGATCTTATTGTATACTTGGAGGTACAAAGGCTGTTTCACTGCTGCATACTATGCAAATTGCTTTCAGGGAGTAATCCATACTGTTAACACAAGCTGCTCATATTTAACACCATGTCATTACAGCCTGAGGGAGATGATTAGAAAATGAAGCACTACACAGAAGTAACAGTCAACCACATAGACACAAAGTGCATACCCACAACCACATCGATATCAACAAGCCTGCCCTTGTCCCTGTGTGTCAGGCATGGTGTAGGCTCTACTGCTCTTATCCTCTCTGTCTGTGTGTGTGCTCACTACTGAACACAACGCATGTTCCCCTCGCGCTCCACTGATCCATGAAACACGTTGGCCACTAGCAGCCAGACTCCTGGCTAAATCAACAGATGCAGCTCTCTCTCGCTCGCTCTTTGCAGGCAGAGCGTTTAACCTTTTCCTTCTCAGAGACGACCTACGAGAACAGAGAACTCAAGCGAAAATCCATTCTCTCCTCCTCTGAAGGACCTCGGGTCTGGTGTGAAATCTCTCTGAAAGGGTGGGTGGAGTACCGACTCAGAAAGGAAGGCTGTACTGTAACATTCCAAACATAAAGCAAAGGTAGGCTTTCAGTTGGGACACCTGGATCATCTTCAACCAATGACTGCTGTTTGTTCGTTTACCTGTATTTGAGCCATGAACACTTACCTATTGCTCAACAGGTAATCTCATCATGTATATTTGATGATGTGAAGGAAGGTCTCTATTACAAGCCCTCTCAGTAAGAGGCCAACCGCACACTTGGTGTTGACTGATGCCCAAGCATCACCTTCCACATTCAGTCTCTCTCTGGCTGTCACACAGGAAATGTTAGAAGCAAAGCAAATCAGAGTCATTTTCCAGGGATTAGGTTTTCAACTTCTGAAACGTCAATGGAAATTCAAATAGACTTGGCTGAGGGAGTGAAGGTGGCTGAAATAAGCAGGTAGGCTATGAAATGCATGCACTATGCTGTGTGTGTAATCCCGAGAACAGAATATAATAGGGGAATATATGTTACACACATCTATGTAAACACTGTGACACACACACACACACACACTTGTAAACACGGTATGACGCTGAGCGTTCCCCGTACTCCCCCGGGGCAGTGGATGAGTGTATCATCGATTCAGCAGCATCTCCGCACCGCCATTACCAAAACAGACTAGAACGTCTACTATTGATCTGTGTCCCCTGTACAGCCCCAGCCATGTGACTGGCCTATCACCATGTGATTTAAGATACATTTCATAGCCATAATAAGATATTATCACCGCCTAGAGCCAGCCACGGCTTAATCCATTTAATATGATTTTCTAATTACTAAAATGCGGGCAGAGAACAGATTGCATCAGAATGCAATTTATTTTCAAAATGTGGACAGCGCACTGAAACAACTCACAGGCTGTCCCAAATAGCACCCTACAGTATATCCCTATGGGCAGTATACAGGGAATAGGGTACCATTTGGAACGCATCCATATTCCTTTTTGAGATGTGTCCTGCACACTAAAACAATACATTGTCCGTCTCATTCTCAGCCCTGTGTTGCACCTGTGACAGGGTTTTCAATGAGTCTGACAGTCCAAGGACAATTTCTCAGAAACGGGATGCTGTTGTGGATTGATTGATAAACAGTAAGACATGATCGCCTTTGTGGGAAACAAGTGTGTATTGTGGAGCTGTAATCAGATCGATAAGGAGGGCTGTGCGAGACAAATACTACACTCCACATACGGATCAATGGCTGTTTACACCGACTGATCGCACGCACACGCACACTCGATGGGATCAACAGGACACAATAGTCACTTGTTGAAACTACAGGTAAGATGAGAACCACTGCTAAATAATTGATTTGAAAATATTGAGCGTTTTTTTATTTAAGTAACTGGTGCTGCTGATGCACACTGGAGCAAGCAAAGCTTCTGTTGGTTGGGATTGTAGGCTACCACACAATCCATCAAATCAGAGTCTATAGTTGGCATAACATTTTTGCCTTGCAGAGATAAACAGATTTTTCTAAGGGTCTGACATAACCCGTCAAGTGTTCTTGTAAGCTTGAAGTGTAAACTGGTTTACTTGACAACCACTGAAATGTCGTTCCTTATTTAATGGACATCTGTTCAGTTTCTCAACCACTTTCCACCAGAATAAACAACCTTATGAAGAATTCCACTTCAGACTTTTAGCTGGAACACATCTACTGTGATGAAATGATACTGCAGCAAATGGGTACATGCATTAGTGCACTATGTAACGAACCATAGCAAACTGTTTCGAACGAGTTTCTTTTGGCTAATTCAGGTAGGTCCCTCCCCGTTTGTTTCCATTTGGTTCCAAGCAAATACACTCCTGTTCCCACAGAGAGGCTGTGGTGTCCAGTCGAGCAGAGTTTCCCTCTCCCCGTGCACATTCTGGGTTTTGCCCTATCACTACACAGCTGATTAAAATAATCAAAGCTTGATAGTTGGTTATTTGAATCAGCTGTGTCAAATCAAAAACATGCTCCCAAGGGGGGGCACATCCTTGGTTGATGTGCCGTTTCCACGGGCAACCAGTGTCCTTATCACATGGAAAGAGGGTTGCAATGCCAGAAAGCCAGAGCGGGCTCAGATAGCCTACCTCTGCATTATATTTTGAATGTAACTATAAATTGGGTAATCTGGATCATATTCAACCAATGCTTCCTGTTTGTTTGTTTGTTTACATGAGCCATGAACATTTGTCTATTGCTCAACAGGTACAGTAATCTCATCATGTGTGTGTGTATATATATATATATATATATATATATATATATATTATATTTATTTTATTTAACTAGGCAAGTCAGAACAAATACTTATTTACAATGCTGGCCTAGAAACAATGGTCAGGGGCGGAACGACAGATTTTTACCTTGTCAGCTCGGGGATTCGATCGAGCAACCTTTCGGTTACTAGTCCAACGCTCGAACCACTATGTTACCTGCTGCCCCAAATGTATATTTGATGATGTGAAGGAGGGCATCTGTTACATGCCCAAGCATCACCTTCCACATTCAGTCTCTCTCAGACTGGCACACAGGAAATGTTAGAAGCAAAGCAAATCAGAGCACATTTCAAGGGATATGTCTTCGACTTTTAAAATGGAAATTCAAATAGACTTGGCTGAGGAAGTGAAGAGCCCATACTGCCATCTAGTGGCTAAGATATAAGCAGACAGTCCATGAAATATAGAGCACAAACATTAAGAACAGCTTACTAAAATTGAGTTGCACCCCCCTTATGCCCTCAGAACAACCTCAACTTGCCAGGGCCTGGACTCTACAAAAGGTGTTGAAAGCATTGCACAGGGATGCTGGCCCATGGTGACCCCAATGCTTCCCACAGTTGTGTCAAGTTGGGTGGTGGACAATTTTTATTTGTTTAACATTTTTCTCCACAATTTTGTGATTATGATCTTGTTTCATCGCTGCAACTCCCCAACGGGCTCGGGAGAGGCGAAGTTCGAGTCATGCATCCTCCGAAACATGACCCGCCAAACCGCGCTTCTTAACACCCGCCCACACCAATATGTCAGAGGAGTTCACAGTTCACCTGACGACCGAAGTCAGCCTGCAAGCGCCCGCCACGCCACAAGGAGTCACTATGAACCACGCCACAAGGAGTCACAATGAGCCAAGTAAAGCCCCCCCTCCAGCCAAACCTTTCCCGAACCCGGACAACGCTGGGCTAATTGTGTGCCGCCCTATGGGATCGAACCCCAGGCTGTAGTGATGCCACAATACTGTGATACAGTGTCTTAGACCACTGCGCCACTGGGGAGGCTTGGTGGACCATTCTTGATACACACGGGAAACAGTTAAGCGCAAAAATCCCAGGAGCTTTGCAGTTCTTGACACAAACCGGTGCGCCTACTACCATACCCTGTTCAAATGCACTTAAATATTTTGTCTTGCCCATTCACCCTCTGAATGGCACACATACACCATCTGTGTCAATGCTTAAACATCCTTCTTTAACCTGTCTCCTCCCCTTCATCTACTCTCATTGAAGTGGATTTAACAGGTGACATCAATAAGGACATCAATCATAGCATTCACCTGGTCAGGCTATGTCATGGAAATAGCAGGTGTTCCTAATGTTTGTACACTGTGTGATGTACACATTATGCTGTGCGTCTAATCCTGTGAACAGAATATAATATGTTGATTGATAAACAGTAAGACATGATTCCCTTTGTGGGAAACAAGTGGTTATTGTGGAGCTGTAATCGATAAGGAGGGCTGTGGGAGACAAATACAACATTCCACATGCTTCCCATCTGGAGCAAGCAAAGCTTCTGTTGGTTGGGATTGTAGGCTACCACACAATCAACCAAATCCAAGTCTATAGTTGGCGTACCATTTTGCTGTGCAGCGTGACGTGTAAACATGTTGACTGGTGTTCATGACAACCACTGAAACTGTTCCTTATCAAGTGAAAGGACATCTGTTCATTTTCTCAACCACTTTTCACCACAAACAATCCTGTGAAGAATTCCACTTCAGACCTTCAGCTGGAACACGTATGAGGAATTTAAATGATACTGTGGCAAACGGGTGTATGCATTAATGCACACTGTAGCAAACTGTAGTAAAGCGTTGAAACAAAAACAAGTCTATTGGTGAATGAAGGTAGGTTCCACTCTGTTTTGTCCCATTTACTTACATTTGGTTCCCAGTAAATACACCCCTGTTCTCACAAAGAGGCTGTGGTGTCCAGCGTTTGTTGGCTCCCATGCACGTCCTTGGTTGATGTGCCGTTTCCACTGGCAACAGGGTCCTTATGATATGGAGAGGGCTGCTATGCCATAGAGCCAGAGCGGGCTCAAATAGGAGGCTTTAAATAGCCATCTGTAGATTACTACTCCGCTCTGGCTGGCCAAGATGAGGGTTAACTGCCTAGGACGATGTGAGCACCCTGCAAGCAAATAGCCCAACCCTATCTGGCCTAAATAACTCCCTGAAATAACCCTGACTTACACACCTTTAGCCCTCTCATTCATGCCCAGTTATGGTCAGAATGGTACACACATTTCAGTAGCCTAATGGTCTGTTTAGCAGAACGGGCTGAATGTGTTTATTGCCTGTTGACATGGTTTGATTCTGATGAGATATGATTCTGATGAGATATGATTCTGATGAGATATGATTTTGATTAGATATGATTCTGATGAGAGATGATATGATTCTGATGAGATATGATTCTGATGAGATATGATTCTGATGAGAGATGATTCTGATGAGATGATATGATTCTGATGAGATATGATTCTGATGAGATATGATTCTGATGAGACATGATTCTGATGAGATATGATTCTGATGAGAGATGATTCTGATGAGATATGATTCTGATGAGAGATGATTCTGATGAGAGATGATTCTGATGAGATATGATTCTGATGAGATATGATTCTGATGAGACATGATTCTGATGAGATGATATGATTCTGATGAGATATGATTCTGATGAGATGATATGATTCTGATGAGATATGATTCTGATGAGATGATGATTCTGATGAGATATGATTCTGATGAGATGATATGATTCTGATGAGATATGATTCTGATGAGATGATATGATTCTGATGAGATATGATTCTGATGAGATGATATGATTCTGATGAGATATGATTCTGATGAGATATGATTCTGATGAGACTTGCTTCAATAAGATAGAGACAAGATATTGTTGTGAAGGCGTTGATCATAGTTCTTCTCACTAACTGCAGTTCTATTTGCAACAGCCCACCATAGCTTGGGGGGGGGGGGGGGGGGCTTGTCTGACATTGGCTTGGTTTCAATTGACTTCTTAAAGCTATTTTTAAAACAAGCGTTTTAGTCGTTTCCATTAATTGCATTGAGTCCTTTCCACTCACCACACTGCAGCCCTAGAGACTAATTAATGGTTAGGAAACCCACAGGGTGGACCATTAGCAGATCCTTACCATGCATTAGCATCTCCTTCTCAATCCCCCCTAAAAGGCTGTTATGTTGTTTGAAGGTTATTTTTGTGTTCAGGATGACAAAAGTCTAATGAAATCCTATTTGGACGGTGAATCTAAACCATCATCTTCCTTTGAAGTCATTATCAATCTAATCTCACACGAGCCCTTTCCTTCAACCCTCACACTGAAAAACAGCCTTCTCATCAAAAAATGATGAAGACAGAAAGATGGCTTCCTGTTAACACATGAGTAGGTCCTGTGAATAGCAGGAAGCATCTCTGCAAACAGAAAACAATTATTCCAAGGTGGTTACAGAAGGGTGAGAGGGATTTAATAAGAGTTTACAGTTCTGATGCGAGTTGGGATTGGAGGAGACGGCCGTGCAGTCTCAATCACCACGCTCATTAGTCAGAGCACATTATAGAACTATTGAAAAGACACGGGAGCTGTTTATAACCATTCAACACTACTTCACAGACCAATTGGGTCCGATATCCCATTGTTAACTAAATAGACACTTTTTCTTGAAATATCCATCTTGTCCACTGAATAGATTATAAAAATGCAACTATAAAAATAACTTGACACATTTAAAATACATATTTTGAAGAGAATGATAATTATTGGCACTTCATTCTTGGGATTGGTTGACTGCTCCAGTGATAATGATGCAGCTTTATGGCTACATCAGCACTTATTGGCCAATCCTTCAGTGAGAAAAATCAATGCTGTCATGCTGATGACGATAGCATAGCTGTGCCTTTAATTACATACAGTGAGAGGTTACATCTCTCTACTCCAGGGGGTGCTATAGTAGTCTGGCTCCAGGGAGTCCACAGCCATTGTTCAAGCCTGTCTAAAACTGTAAAACTATACTGTAGAACAACAAGTGTGAAAGTTCCAATCTATTTCAATCCATCTCAAACCCTGATTTCAGGCTAAATACTTACTTATTAATACTTAATACCTTGCACCTCATTATCACTCAGAACAGTATGATTACTGTAGTTTTACCTTGGAAAGGACCCAAACCCACCATTTGCAGCAGACTGAGTGCTAGACACCCTGAGCACTCAGTGAATGGTTTACAGTAACACCCCAAACCTCTCTCTCTTTCACTCCCTCAGACCTCTGCTCAGTTCTACAGACACAGCCTGTTCTCATAGCCTAGACGTACCATAGTAAATGTAAATCTGGGTCACTCACATTAGTATGATATGTTACGTTTGGCATGGTTACATAAGACAGACGTTTGCAACCCTCTAGAGTCGACTAACACACTGCTGCATCAATCTAAGTTACATAACAAAAACAATCCCCATCAAATCAGTCAGTTGAAGCTAGAGATATCAGTTGTTTTGCATTGCATGCGTCTCAATCCACCTCATCTTCCAGTAACACACTTCTGTATCTGTGGTGAAAGGTGGAAGAGCTGTGTTTTTCAGACATCCTGAAAATTGGTCTTCAAATCAAACGTTGTCACATGCGCCGAATACAACAGGTGTAGACCTTACTGTGAAATGCTTACTTACACGCCCTTAACCAACAATGCAGTTCAAGAAAGAGTTAATACAAATATTTACTATATAAACTAAAGTAAAAATCAACATTGATTACATAACAATTATGAGGCAATATACACAATGGGTACCGGTACCAAGTCAATGTGCGGGGGTACAGGTTAATCGAGGTCATTTGTAAAGTGACTATGTAAACAGTCCGGGTGGCCATTTCATTAGTTTAGTTGTTCAGCAGTCTTATGGCTTGGGAATAGAAGCTGTAAGAAGCCTATTGGTCCTAGACTTGGTGCTCCGGTACTGCTTGCTGTGCGGAAGCAGAGAGAACAGTCTATGACTTGGGTGACTGGAGTCTTTGACAATTTGTGGCCTTTCTCTGACACCGCCTAGTATATAGGTCCTGGATGTCAGGAAGCTTGTCCCCAGTGATGTACTGGGCCGTACGCACTACCCTCTGTAGCGCCTGTGGAGGTGCTCAACGCGCTCCACAAGTGTCACAGGACTCGTCTGAATGTAACTGGTACTGGTTTCAAAAATAAATGGAAGTATGAAGGTAGTTTGGTGCCTAACCAAAAAAGGGGTTAAATACCGGTCAAAAGTTTTAGAACGGTAGTACATCTCACATTTGGACTCCAGACCAAAAGGACAGATTTCCACCGGTCTAATGCCCATTGCTCGTGTCTCTTGGCCCAAGCAAGTCTGTTCTTCTTATTGGTGTCCTTCAGTAGTGGTTTCCAATTCGACCATGAAGGCCTGATTCACACAGTCTCCTCTGAACAGTTGATGTTGAGATGTGTCTGTTACTTGAACTCTGTGAAGCATTTATTTGGGCTGCAATTTCTGAGGCTGGTAACTCTAATGAACATCCTCTGCAGCAGAGGTAACTCTGGGTCTTCCATTTCTGTGGTGGTCCTCATGAGAGCCAGTTTCATCATAGCGCTTGATGGTTTTTGCAAATGCACTTGAATAAACTTTCGAAGTTCACTAACCTTCATGTCTTAATAGTACTGGACTGTCGTTTCTTTGCATATTTGAACTGTTCCTGCCATAATATGGAGTTGGTCTTTTATCAAATAAATTCATTAAAAATCCTACAGTGTTTTTTTTCCCTCATTTTGTCTGTCATAGTTGAAGCGTACATATGATGAAAATTACAGGCCTCATCTTTTTAAGTGGGAGAACTTGCACAATTGGTGGCTGACTAAATACGTTTTTGCCCCACTGTATATATAAACACACATACACTGTATATATTTCCTGAGATTTCGGGGACAGACACTTCACCTTGTCCTATGATACATTATTTTACTCTCCTTTTTGCAATTTATGAATGTTATTCAATGCGTTTCTATGGGCTTTAGTAGTAATGCCCAAAATCAATATTTTAGCAAATAAGTTAAAATTTGCTAAATTATCTAGTCTTAAAACAATTCCATATTTCAGCTTAGCACCCCCCCTCATCTTACACTAAAAATTGAAGGCAAAAACAAAAGGAGAGTCGTTGGTTGGACGCATAATGTGAATGTCTAGCAAACCAAATGTTGTGTTTTCAAATCATCACAGATAACTTCAGTATTTTAGCAACTTTTCAACTTACAACCTTTTAGTTACTTATCATGTTCGGTAACCCTTCCCTTAACCCTTTATCCTAACTCCTATCCTTAACCCTAACCCCTAGACTAGCTAACATTAGCCACCTAGTTAACGTTAACCACAACCAATTTTTTACATATCATACATTTTCAAATTCATAACATATTGTACATTTTGCTAATTTTGTAACGTATCATATGAATTGTAATTCATATCATACGAAATGCATGGACATCCACAAATTAATACATAACACCGCTTTTAGTAAGATGTTACGTTTCGTATGATATGTAGTAAGATGTTACGTTTCGTATGGTATGTAGTAAGATGTTACGTATGTACCTGACACCAGGTTGACAGACAACTCTTCCAGAAAAATCACCAGAGGCCCATAAACAATCATGCAATGCCACAAATAATGAAAGTAAATTGCTCCAGACATTAAAATAGACGTGGGAGCTGGACAGAGAGGTTGATAATTACTGTCTCTGTGTTATGTAACGGTAGCCTATTGATTTCTGCTTTGCCTTGGGAAGATTTTTCCTTTTAATTAGGCATCAGGTTCCAGTGGCTCTAAATGGCCAATTATCTTCTGAAATATAGATGGGTTTCTCTCAGGCTCCATGCATCCATTAGGCCCCATCTATTCATGATGTATAGAGGATGAATATTAATTAAGGATCTACGTGTTAGAATTAGCAATGCCATTATCCTCCTTTACTGTACTGGATGTTTTGAACAATTTACATTTGTAAAGTGCTTTTCATTATAGAGCACAGTGCATTGTAAAAGAAACAGAAAGAAAATGGAAACAACTAGACAGGGTAAACAACACAAAGAAGACAGCTGACGCTACATGGGACAAGGACACCAAGTAGCATAGCTATCAACAGAAGGCCGTTCTGAAGAGAAAGGTCTTTAGGCCCGTTTTAAAAAGGAGCCTTCAAGCAGTAGTATTTATTAGGATCACCAATTAGCAGCTGCTGCAGCAGTGGCTACTCTTCCTGGGGTCCAAACAGGAATCAAAACAACAAATAAAATGCATAGCACTACATTTGTTACAATTGACTATTTTGCAGAGGCTCCCATCCAGATGCGACACACAGCTAGTGCATTCATCTCAAGACAACCAGGCGAGACAGCAGCATATCACTACATAATACAATACAACATACAGAGTGCCGTCCTGTTTTTGAATCTGGTTTCATTGCAAGCTTGAGTTACCTGGGGTGGCAGAGAGTTCCATGTCGTCATGGCACTATTTAATACTGTGCGTTTCCCAGCTTCTGTTCTTGACCTGGGGACTGTAAAAAGACCTCTGGTTGCATCTCGTCTGGAACCCGATGAGTGTCTGAATAGTGTGCAAACAGCTTGAACGGACAGTTCGGTACCTTCAACAACTTGCGAAGGCCAATAGTGATGCAGTCAGTGTCTCAACTTTTGAGCCAGGGGAGATTGACATGCATGTTGACATTTGCCCTTCGTGTACATCTAAGTGCAATACGTGCTGCTCTGTTCTGGACCAACTTCACATTGCATGTCCTTTGCCACACCTGACCACACATCTGAACAGTAGTATAGGTCCGACAAAACTAGGGCCTGTGGGACCTGTCTGGTTGATCGAGATGTCAAGAAAGCAGAGCAACCATTGAGTCCATACATTTTGACCATGACAGCTTGCTATCTAGGGTTACACCCAGCAGTTTAGTCCCCTCAACTTGCTCAATGGCCACATTATTCAATAATAGATGTAGATGAGGTTTAGGTTTGATTTGTCCGAAATAATGTTTTTAGTTTGAGCTATTTAGCACCAGCCTATTGTCATGACTGTCCTGTGAGGATCTGAATGGGTCAGATCAGCTCGGCAATGGATGACAATAACCAGACCCTCTCTCACCCACAGAAGAGTGGAGGAGCGAACTACTGCCGGTTCCACAGCTCACACCCTGTCATAAATTAAAGGAGAGGGTGTCTAGGGTTTTCCCCACCTGCATTAACCAAAATAATATTTTTGTTAACAGTCTTCCCTCCGAAACTCTAACACATTCTAATGCGAATATTGGAACAATATTTCTAACATAAGAACGTAGGGACTGATCAGAAATGATCTATAGAAAACTGTCATATTGGTTTTTATTTTGCGATGTCATTAAAAAAGTTAAAGGAAATACTGTAACTTGGAAAATAAGTCCCCTTTATCTGTCAAGTTTCCATCCTCAACGTTGTCTATGAAATATGAAAAATTAACATATTTTTTGATAAGATGGGAATGTGATTTTAGGAGGTATGAGAGAATCTCTCTCCTATAAACTGTGCATAGTTAGAAGCCACGCCGAGTGATGTCAGACTGACGGAAACGTCCCTTCGGCCAGAGTGCAAAAAAGGGTTGGTAACAGAAATTAACATTAGACCAGAAAAGCGTGGAGCTATGTTGAAACTTTGAACCTCAAGACGAGGTGAAGGAAATAAACTTACCTCCCAGACTAGACCAAAACATCGCCAGGCTGCAGCTGCACGTGTAACGGGGTGCAAACTGACTATCAACACGAGGTGGAGACAGGAGAAAACTCCTCTCGGACAATCACTGGTATGACGGATTAGCTGTCTTGAGTCGAATATCTAAAAAAGAGAATCTAAGGTGGGACCATCCTACTGCTCTTCAAATCCTGCTTTACTACTCTTCTCAGATCACCTTAGTACACTACTCTCATCACCCTGAGGGAACCATAGACATGGCTAGCCATCTTCCCAGGAGCATCTTCCAGAGTGAACAACAGTAGAAGAGATGGGTCCGGACCCTTTCGGACAATCCAAGCCTTACAAGCGTGCCGCTGAAAGGCCAACCCATCACCCTTCCTAAGGAGGGCTAGTTCTGACAGAGAAGGCATTCACATGTAAATACATTCATGATTTTTTTACTCCAAAATGGGCGGCAGTTTATGTACAAAGTAAATTATTACTGTGAGAATAGTTCTAAAATGTATCAACGATAAGTGTCCCCTTTTCTCTCTCGCCTCTTCATTCTCTGTGCAACAAGCCACCATATGTTGTCGGTCTGTTAACACGAGAAACAGGTCCCTAAGTTAATAAATAAACCAATTTGTGTAGTACTGAATCATGATTAAGGCTGGGCTTTTGCAGATGCATGAGGTTACGACTGATAAGAGATCATGATTGTGATTGTTTTATGGATGTGATAGGAAAAGACCTTTAGAGTTACCATCTCCCGAATTAAACTAAAACAACCGCTCTCTTGGTGCCCCAAATCCTAATGAGTTAATCGTTACATGATTCATTTAAAATTGGGTAGCAATTAAGCATAGTTGATTAAATAAATAACAGTAATCAGATTGAATGTAAAGTCACGACGCGATTGCTAGTGACACATTTTAAAACTGACTCTAGCTCTGTTAAAGGTGTCAGTTATTTATTTTACTGTTGTAGCTGATGTGTATACTGTTGAGTTGTCATCATACATAGACACAGGCTTTATTCAAGGTCAGTGGAAGGTCATTAGTAAAAACAGAAAACAATGCACCCACCACTTTGTTTTTACACTGCTCCAATTCGCTGTTTATTCTCTATGCATAGTCACTTTACAAATGACCTTGCCTAACCTGTAGCCTCGCACATAGACTCGGTCCCAGTACCCCCTGTATATAGCCTCGTCATTGTTATGTACATTTCTTGTGTTATTTTTGATTGATTTGATTTGACTTTGTTTAGTAACTATTTTATTAACTCTTTATTGAACTGCGTTGTTGGTTAAGGGCTTGTAAGTAAGCATTTCACTGTAACCTCTGTCCACCTGTTGTATTTGGCGCATGTGACAAATACAATTTGAGGCTTCCATAAAAGAAAACACAGTTCTATTAGATAGGCAACTCTCCATCCATGATAAGACAGAGGATGGAAATCCATACACCTACCTTTTCCGGCAGTAGGTTATGATCAATGATAGTTTTTTCAAACGTAAAATATCCTTGTAGTATTTTTTCAAAAGTTTGCTAAACACCGTGAACAGGGTGATTGGTCAGCTGTTTGAACCATTAAACAGGGTGCTTTGCTATTCTTGAGCAGCGGAATGACCTTCGTAATGACCTGTGCCCTCAGGCCCTCCAGGCCCTAGAGCACACTGTCTTCTAGGCTTAAATTGAAGATCTGGCAAATAAACTCAGCAAAGAAAGAAACGTTCCTTTTCAGGACCCAATAAATCCAATAAAAAGAAAATCCAACAACTTCACAAATCCAATAACTTCACAAATCTTCATTGTAAAGGGTTTAACTTCACTAGGGTAAGGGGCAGCATTCGGAATTTTGGATGAAAAGGGTGCCCAAATTAAACTGCCTGCTACTCAGTCCCAGAAGCTACGATATACATATAATTGGTAGATTTGGATAGAAAACACTAAAGTTTCCAAAACTGTTAAAATAATGTCTGTGAGTATAACAGAACTGATATGGCAGGCGAAAACCAGAGGAAAATCCAACCAGGAAGTACTATTATTTTGAAAGGCTGGTTTTCCATTGAAAGCCTATCCACCATACAAAGACTTAGGACCCAGTTCACAATCTCTATGGCTTCTTCTACATGTGGCCAGTCTTTTAAAAATGAGGGAGATACAGCACTTTCAATGAATGGACAGTGGAAATTTCCAGACATAAGTCCAGTGTGTGATCGGGAGCGCGCATTTGTTTATCCTTTTCTATTGACGTAGATTTTGTCCGGTTGAAATATTGATTATTTATGACAAAAACAACCTGAGGATTGATTTTAAACATCGTTTGACATGTTTCTACAAACTTTTATTGTACTTTTTTGACTTTCTCTGGATGTTGAGAGCGCGCTTTGTGCCTTTGGATTACTGAACTAAACGCACCAACAAAACTGAGGTTTTAGGACATAAAGAGGGACATTATCAAACAAAACAAACATTTATCGTCTGACATGGAGACCTGGGAGTGCCACCAGATGAAGATCAAAGGTAAGTGATTAATTTTAATGCCATTTCTGATTTTCCTTGGTTGGAAAATGGCTGTATGTTATCTGTGGCTAGGCACTGACCTAATATAATCGCATGGTGTGCTTTCACCGTAAAGCCTTTTTGAAATCTGACACAGCGGCTGGATTAGCAAGACGTTTATCTTTAATCCTATGTATAAAGCTTGTATTTTTCATCAATGTTTATGATGAGTATTTCTGTAATTTGATGTGGCTCTCTGAAATGTCACCAGATGTTTGTTTGAGACAATTTCAACTAAGGTTTTTGGACATAAAGATGAACAAATATTAACAAAAAACACACGTTTATTGTGTAATATGATGTCCTGTGAGTGCCATCTGATGAAGATCAAAAGTGAGGGATTCATTTAAAAAAAAAAAAAAAAAATCGCCATTTCTGACTTTTGTGAGCCCTCGCCTTGGCTGGAAAATGGCTGTATGGTTTTCTGTGACTAGGCGCAAATAAAAGCAAGGGGTTCTTTTGCCGTAAAGCCTTTTTGAAATCGGACACTGTGGTTGGATTTACAATAAGTTTATCTTTAAAATGATGTTTGAGGAATTTTAATTATAATATTTCTGTTGTTTTGAATTTGGCACCCAGCAATTTCACTGGCTGTTGTCGAGGAGGGATGCTACCGTCCCACTGGTACCAGAGAGGTTAAACACTGTTTCCCATGCTTGTTCAATGAACCATAAACAGTTAATTAACATGTTAATTAACATGCCCGAGTTACACCAGGAATGCCCAATCCCTCAATCAGTGCTCAGACTGTCCTACCTTACAACTGGCCTGTTGTAAGGTAGGTCCTCACCAGACATCACTGGCAACAACACCGCCTACGTGCACAAACCCACCATCACTGGACCAGACAGGACTTGCAAAAAGTGCTCTTCACTGACAAGTCACAGATTTGTCTCACCAGGGGTGATTGTCAGATTTGCGTTTATCGTTGAAGGAATGAGCGTTACACCGAGGCCTGTACTCTGGAGCGGGATCGATTTGGATGTGGAGGGTGCGTCATGGTCTGGGGTGTCACAGCATCATCGGACTGAGCTTGTCATTGCAGGCAAGCACAACGCTGTACGTTACAGGGAAGACATCCTCCTCCCTCACGTGGTACCCTTCCTGTAGGCTCATCCTGACATGACCCTCCAGCATGACAATGCCACTAGCCATACTGCTCCTTCTGTGTGTGCTTTCCTGCAAGACAGGAATGTCAGTGTTCTGCCATGGCCAGCAAAGAACCCGGATCTCAATCTCATTGAGCACGCCTGGGACCCGTTGGATCGGAGGGTGAGGGCCATTCCCCCCAGAACTGTCCAGGAACTTGCAGGTGCCTTGGTGGAAGAGTGGGGTAACATCTTACAGCAAGAACTAGCAAATCTGGTGCAGTGCATGAGGAGGAGATGCACTGCAGTACTTAATGCAGCTGGTGGCCACACCAGATACTGACTGTTACTTTTGATTTGGACCCCTCCCCCTTTGTTCAGGGATACATTATTCCATTTCTGTCACGTCTCTGGAACTTGTTCAGTTTATGTCTCAGTTTTTGAATCTTATGTTCATACAAATACTTACATGTTAATTTTGCTGAAAATAAAAACAGTGAGAGGACGTTTCTTTTTTTGCTGAGTTTAGGAGTCAATGTATTCCGCTACCAACCTCAGTAATTTACCATCCATGTTATCGGCACCAGGTGGTTTGTCCTTATTGATAATATTATTGCCTTCACCTGTTCCACACTAACTTTGCGTTATTTAAAACTACAGTGCTTGTCGTTCGTTACTTGGTCCGTTATGCATGAATATTTAGGCTCAGCATTTGTTTGCATGTAAATCCCAATTTGCTAATCTTGTCAATAAAAGTGGTTGCAATATTTAAGGGTTTTGTTATGAACAAGCCATCTGCTCAATGAAGGATGGGGCTAGATTTAGTTTGTTCTTATTGCCTATAATTATATTTAAGGTACTCTATAGAGCTTTTGACTATCATTCATAATTTGTTCCATAGTATAGTTTCTTCTTGTTTTTGTTAGTTACGTGATTTCTCAATTTACAGTATGTTTGCCAATCTGCTGTGTTGCCAGATGTATTTGCTATTCCCTTTGCTTCATCCATCTCAGCCCTGGTGTTTTTCAATTCATCATCTATTCATTGGGATTTGGCAGTTCTCACAAACCATTTATTGATGGGTGCATGACTATCAATAACCGGAAGAAGCAATTTAAGAAGCAATGGTCAGAGAAGGCATTCCATATCATATGTACAGTGGGCTATTAGGCTACTTAGCCTGGCTGAAGTAGGTGCTCTGGTCTGAGTACAACCCATCACTGTCTGGAAGGAGAAACCTGACTCCAACTCCAAAGGGCTTCCAGTAGCCATCAGCCTGAGAGGTATAGTTACACCAGCCAGGTCGCAAGCATCCTTACAAAGTGGACAGTTTGGTTTCTATGAGCATAGTACACAAACAAATACATGACATCGCCATTGCACCATTTTCCAAAGTAGGACATAACAAGTACATGAGCCATAATCTTTTGCATAATGAATGATTCATTCACAGGAAATCAGCAGAGGCCCACCCACGGACAGACAAAGAGCGGGAGCTTGAGAGTTCCTCAGCGGTGGCCCAGTGAGCAGCCATAGTGGTAAACCAAACTACACCGCCTGGCAACGGACTTCATCTTCCATAAGCCTTTGCGGCAGCCTGGTGGGCACAAACTCCTGTCCGGAGGTAGGTAACCCTTGACCCTCCATGACCACCCCCCTACCCCAGCCAGTCATGCAGCTCATGTGACTGGGACATTTTTTTTTACATTTCACCTTTATTTAACCAGGTAGGCTAGTTAAGAACAAGTTCTCATTTACAACTGCGACCTGGCCGAGATAAAGCAAAGCAGTGCGACACAAACACAGAGTTACACATGGAAGTAACACGCGTAGTCAACACAATAGAAAAATAAGTCTATATACAGTGTGTGCAAATGGCGTGAGGAGGTAAGGCAATAAATAGGCCATTGTAGCGAAGTATGGTATGGGTTGTTGGTAAGCCCAGGCAGTGGGCACACAGGAATGTTAAGTCTGCAAAGGCTGTTTAATCCCAGGCATTTTATATCAAAGCACAGAGAGCTAACTCTCCCTGGACTACTGTTCAGGCTGCAGCAAGGAGTGGATGAGGTGTGAGAGCTGGAACTGTTCCAAACACATCTGGGTCCCTGGGCTCTCTGCACCGAGGCCTGCGGAGAAGATGGGTTCTTTATCACACACACACACACGCTGTGTTATGGATTTGATGTGGGTGGTGGTGGTGGCGGCATAGTGTAGTACACACGCATTACTAGATTTTGGCACACACTGCAGTGGAGAAGTGATCAGTGAATCTGTTGGTGTTTCTGCATCAAACTAAATGAAGTATTATCACATAGCAGTCAAGGACAGGAGAGAATGAATGAGAACTGGAAAAAGAACTGGAAAAAAAGTTGGAAATGACAACATTGCTCAATGCTGTTGTGACGATTACGTGAAGCGCTTTTCTTGGCTCAATGCATGTACTCTACTTAAGGAGAAGTGCTGTCATTGATAATACAAATATTTTTTTACTAAATCTTGGGTTGGCGTCATTCTTCAATTGGCCCCGTAGAATCACATGACCGCTTCGTCACAAAGGCCCAATGTTCAATATGCAGAAAATAGCTTGGTGACGACGGCGTCTTACGTCCCATCAGTTCCCGAAACATCAGGATCTATTTATAACGCGTCTCTTCTCCACTGAGCTGAAGGTAATGCCTGTCTAAAGGAATATCTCTGCCTGTTGCCATGGAGCCCAGCGTCGATGACATCACGGGGAGAGGACGAAGATGAAAGCGAGTCGTGGGGACTGAACAAGAGCAACAAAGATCAGGTGACGTGTTGTGGGGGGCTGGGGAAAAAAAAAGATAAGCAAGGAGTGTCACCAAAGGCTGTATAGCAAACACACAGATAAAGTAGTAGATTGATATCACACACACACACACACACGTTTAACTATCCTTGTGGGGAAAAAACAATCGATTGCCATTAAAAATCATTTTTGTGGGGTGGAGAAATGCTTTCAGTTTTAAAGCTAATTCCCTGCAATTCTACACACTATGCCATGACTAATGCCATGTTAATGATATCCGAGTGAGATTGACTAACAAAATTAATATGGGGGGCCCCCTGGAGGTCAGCGCCCCTGGGCACGTGCCCTGCGTGCCTGGTCAGTTTTCGGCCATGATTACTAGAAAAAAAAGACAGCTGGCAAAACTACCTTCCCAATCAACATTTATTTTCTTGACATAGCTAATTGATTTGACTGCCACGCTAACTATGCCACATCTGTGAAAAGACTAAAATCCTTCAGGGAAGCACCGACTCACACACACACCACAATGTTACAGAGAGAGAACATCCAAACACAACAGGTCCTCTGATTGGTAATAACAGTAGAACTGGTAAGACCAGGGTTGGTCAGCTGTGGACCGTTTCCAGGCTTTGGAAAGTGACATTGATCAATTTCTCCTACTCATGTCACTTCAGTGGTGTATCATATAGTATCTTAACTGGTTTTGAATTGCTAATAGCCACACTGATGCTGTGCACTGACTATAGTCTCCAATCAGCTGTGCTCTATATAGACATGCAGAAGTGTGTGTTGGTGCTCCCCAGGGTTGTAATACAAACAGTGTGTGTGTGTGTGTACTTGCGAGTGAATACAGCACCCCATAGGGACTTGGAGGTGGCAGCCAGACAGACAAAGTGTGGCTAGTTTAACAACGTGGCCGGTCCAACACAACCACCACCGGGAGCAGATCACACAGATAAGCCTGTCTTCTCCCTCCTGCGGCCAGCTGCTTCATACAGAGATACCAGACACAGTAAACAAAGAGTAAACACTGTACAGTTCCAGGCAGCACAGGAATAATGTGTCCATTGTTCTGTCACACACACACAACAACCTCCCTCTGCTCTTCAGCGTTACCCATTCATTAACAGTGTCACTATTGTTTTACAGTGTTTCACACCGAAGCTGCTGCGGGGATGCTAAAAATATCTCCCGCCAAACGTGGCGCCCACGGGATGCAAATCCCTGAGCCCCGCTTCACATAAACACATTTTCCTCCCTCTGTCCGTCACACATCTGTCTCTCCCTCCTCCTCTGTCATATTGTAATGACAGCTAAACTATGCAAATGTAGCTTTCCCGCACAGACACGCTGCCACAGTGATGTGCGCACATCTATAGATGCAAATCAGCGTGTCTATCATGTGCACACATTATGCAAACTATGGTGCCTGACCCAGTGCTTAGAAAGTCCTTTGAGAATGTCTTCCACCCGGGGATCTCCAATCTGTCCAGGGATGTATGGAAGAAGTAGTGAACGCTACAGTGTTGAAGGGTTGTGTGGCTGCTAAGCGGCATCTGTGCCAGTCCAATGCCTCCTTGGGATCCCCTGAGGTGGCCCAGATCTGACTTGGGATATGGGAAGGCACAAGAGCGTGTCACAGAAGTGGACAGTGGTGGTCTCTGCCTATGTATAGTGCCAACTCATTTACATTGCAAACAGTGTTTCTGGGATAACATCTATGACCAATACAAATTTGTCAGCTAATCTTAACAAGCTCACACAATATGGAAACTGAGTAGGTGTATCTCACACACACACAATGTTGATTCAACCAGTGTGACCCCAGTGGGAGGTTACTGTAAACTACATCAAAAGGTTATGAAAGAACCTGTAAACTACACAAACGCATTTTGTTTCCCCCGAAAACCCAAACCAACAACAGCCCTGCAGGGTAATCTGGCTAATGAGATCAGAGAAATGAGATAGACATCATTTTTTTTCCCCGCTATGACTAAACATGTCACCATGGCCACTGACCAGACTCTCTCACTCAACACCCAACAAACATTAGTGCCACACTCCATACAGCTGTATACTCAAACAGACAGGGAAATGCCACCAGAGGAGAATAATCTAGAGACAGAGAATTGTCTCCAGTTTGCCAGTTTCCTTGATCACACACACTATCTGATGTGTTTTGTATGTGTTTGTGCCAACCACTCAAGAAACACTTGAATTTCAAAAATGTTACACTACGTTAAAGAATTAAGGAACAAAGACACTGGGAATTAGCCCGTTGGGAAAATCACTCCCGTTATACCACTGTCTCACAGTGAAGTGTGTCACACCTTGTGCAGTAAAACTAAAGTGAAACAGAAGGATTTGGGGTTTTCCCAGCTAACTGGACATGGCAGCCAGTGTGACATCAACATGGAATGAAGAAACGGGATGGTAAGACATAAATGATGACATAAGGATGACTACATGACATAACAATGATGACATGACATAAGGATGAATACATGAGGGTGACTAGAAGAAATGCTCAAACTCACCTGAAGTAAGTTGACTCCCTCCCCCTTTTCACCAACTGTAACTCAGGAGAGCACTGAAGACGCAAGGTTCACTGAATGGTTTGTAAAGGGTTTTATTAGCAAAATAAGGGAATGAGTGTACAAAGGCTCCCTGTCTGTTGGAGAACACAGACAGCTGTGGCTGGTTACAGACCATAACCATGTGTTTGTTCCCCATTCATTTTTACTTTACAATTGTGATTCTGCAGTGATCGCAGAGACCAAGTCCCCGAAGCCACCTTAAATAAATCTTAAAATATACAGTAAAATATGACTCCGATTGAGCTATTCTGTCATTACACAGCATAACGTAAGCTCCCTGACCTAGCTAGGGTTCATATTGGATACACATAGGATATGGTGTACTGTTAAAAACCACATCCCTTTGTCAGTATGGGACAGCCTGTGGGCAGGGCTGGTGATGGTCACCATCGAGACACACATACACACCTTTGGACCACGAGGAATCTCGCCACTAAATTGGTTGGGAATGTGCACAAAAGATTGTTAATATCCCTCAGGAAACGTTTCACCGTTTATGTTGGAACGATTTCAGCAGGCAAAAAAAATAGCAATTTGGTCAGTGACTGCAGAGAAAAAGGACATGCAAAAGGCACAAGTACAAACAAACTGAGCTCAAATCCCTTTCCCCTAACAATTGGGGAGGGAGAAAAAGAATATTTCCACCAAAATGCAAGCTTCCTTTTCCAGAGAGGGCTTAAAAAAGGAACAAACTAAATAAAACAAGCTTCCTTTTCCAGAGAGGGCTTAAAAAAGGAACAAACTAAATAAAACAAGCTTCCTTTTCCAGAGAGGGCTTAAAAAAGAAACAAACTAAATAAAACAAGCTTCCTTTTCCAGAGAGGGCTTAAAAAAGGAACAAACTAAATAAAACAAGCTTCCTTTTCCAGAGAGGGCTTAAAAAAGGAACAAACTAAATAAAACAAGCTTCCTTTTCCAGAGAGGGCTTAAAAAAGGAACAAACTAAATAAAACAAGCTTCCTTTTCCAGAGAGGGCTTAAAAAAGGAACAAACTAAATAAAACAAGCTTCCTTTTCCAGAGAGGGCTTAAAAAAGGAACAAACTAAATAAAACAAGCTTGCTCTTCCAAAAAAAGAAAAAAAAAGTGTGAAAATGATTTTACAACGACACAAACATCCAACACAAATGTTTAAACGCCAATTCAAAATGTTCCAAGACAAAAACATAAATAAATCTGTTAAAAGTGGCATATAGTACAGCAATGGTCCATAATTGATTCTCCCCAATCAGATTCTTGTGAACTTCTCCCCGAAAACGCACATTATGCTGGCTTTTCACCACCTAGAGAGAGAAAGAGTGAGAAATAGAGAAAGAGTGAGAGAGAGAAATAGACACCATTAGATCTTATTGTATGCTTGGCGGTACAAACGGCCTTCCATTCAAATATCCTTAAAATATTGTTTGACCATGCCATGATCATCTCCCAAACATCTTAATGGAGCAGAACATTTGATTAGGCTCCCGAATCAAGAGGGCCTTGATTTCAGCTGATTAGATTTAACACGCGTTTGATCATGAAAGGGTTAAACTGCATCTCTGAGGCAGCCTGGAAGCAGCTCAACGTGTTACAAATCAAATCCGTCAACTGATTTTAAAACGTTTGAAGTTGGATGCCAGTCGTCAGGAGGTAGAGATACACACGACAACAAGAGCTCCTGTGGATAACTTTCACCATCTGGGAAAGCTAGCATACTAGTTTAGCACACTGGCAATGTGGATAATACCGTGCACCCTGCCTGAAACCGGCCTTGGCTATGACTGCAGCATGCTAGTGTAACGGATCTCAGTGTGCTGCTAACAGTTTGGCTTCCTCCACTCCCTGTCCCCATACTGGGCTCAAACCTCTGGGCTTGATCCTCTGCTTCGCAACACACGTGACCTCCAACCTTGACAACATACCATCAGTTTCAGCTATCAAACTGGTGGTTGCGACATTTGAAGCTCACTGTGGAGTGAGCTAAATCAGCTGAAATCAAGACCCTCTTGATTTGGGAGCCTAATTAAATGTTCTGCATTAAGATGTTTGGGAGATGATCATGGCATGGTCAAACAATATATATTTGTAAGTCCTCAACACTGGCACTCTGAGCACTCATGGCAGCCACCAGTCAGACATGTGCCCTCAACCATGTAGCGCCAACATCAATCCCCCAGCACTCTACACATACGAACACAAGTTCACAAGTCTGCAGTGCGTAGGCAGGGCTATGTTGCACATAGAGAAGTGATGAGAAGGGAGAGAGAGGGAAAGATTGATGGAGAAAGGGAACGAAAAAAAAAAAAGGTGGGCTTACCAGAAAACTTCCATCGATGAAATCCAGGTCTTAGAAGAGTCCACAGTCCTTCAGGTTGTTCTTGATGATGACGTCAGTGACGGCATCGAAGACAAACTGCACGTTCTTGGTGTCGGTGGCGCAGGTGAAGTGAGTGTAGATCTCCTTGGTGTCCTTCCTCTTGTTCAGGTCCTCAAACTGACACTGGATGTAGGCCGCAGCTTCCTCGTAAGTGTTGGAGCCTAGCCGCAAGACAAGAAAACCCCCACATTTCTAATGACTTTCCTCATAAGGCGTAGTCCCAGCATCTACTTCAGGCATTCTCACTATGTCATGAATTGATGTTAATAGGAGTGAGAATTCAACTGAAGTGCAAGACAGTACACCAACTCAGCAAAAAAATAACCATCCTCACTGTCAACTGCATTTATTATTTAGCAAACTTAACATGTTTGAACAAAGGGGGAGCGGTCAAAATCAAAGGTAACAGTCAGTATCTGGTGTGGCCACCAGCTGCATTAAGTACTGCAGTTCATCTCCTCCTCATGGACTGCACCAGATGTGCCAGTTCTTGCTGTGAGATGTTACCCCACTCTTCCACCAAGGCACCTGCAAGTTCCCAGACATTTCTGGGGAGAATGGCCCTAGCCCTCACCCTCCGATCCAACAGGTCCCAGACGTGCTCAATGGGAATGAGATCCGGGTTTTTCGCTGGCCATGGCAGAACACTGCCATTCCTGTCTTGCAGGAAATCACGCACAGAACGAGCAGTATGGCTGGTGGCATTGTCATGATGGAGGCTCATGTCAGGATGCAGGAAGGGTACCACATGAGGGAGGAGGATGTCTTCCCTGTAACGCAAAGCGTTGAGATCGCTTGCAATGACAACAAGCTCAGTCCAATGATGCTGTGACACCGCCCCAGACCATGACAGACCCTCCACCTCGATCCCGCTCCAGAGTACAGGCCTCGGTGTAACGCTCATTCCTTCGACGATAAAGGCAAATCCGACCATCACCCCTGGTGAGACAAAACCGCGAGTCGTCAAAGAGCACTTTTTGCCAGTCCTGTCTGGTCCAGCGATGGTGGGTTTGTGCCCATAGGCGACGTTGTAGCCGGTGATGTCTAGTGAGGACCTGCCTTACAACAGGCCTCCAAGCCCTCAGTCCAGCCCCTCTCAGCCTATTGCGGACAGTCTGAGCACTGATGGAGGGATTGTGCGTTCCTGGTGTAACTCGAGCAGTTGTTGCCACCATCCTGTACCTGTCCTGCAGGTGTGACATTCGGATGTACCGATCCTGTGCAAGTGTTGTTACACGTGGTCTGCCACTGCGAGGACAATCAGTTGTCCGTCCTTTCTTCCTGTAGCGCTGTCTTATGCATCTCACAGTACGGACATTTCAATTTATTGACCTGGCCACATTTGCAGTCCTCATGCCTCCTTGCAGCATGCCTAAGGAACGTTCATGCAGATGAGCAGGGACCCTGGGCATCTTTCTTTAGGTGTTTCCCAGAGTCAGTAGAAAGGCCTCTTTAGTGTCCTAAGTTTTTATAACTGTGACCTTAATTACCCTACCGTCTTTTTCAATTTTTTATTTCACGTTGAGAAATGCTTGTTGAAGTTTTCGATTATCATGGAATTAAATCGGTGGTGATCGTGTTACCTAGCCTCAGTGCAGTGGGCAGCTGGGAGGAGGTGCTCTTATTCTCCATGGACTTTACAATGTCCCAGAACTTTTTTTTTCAAATTTCTGCTTGAAAAAGCTGGCCTTTGCTTTCCTGACTGACTGCGTGTATTGGTTCCCGACTTCCCTGAACAGTTGCATATCGCGGAGACTATTCAATGCTATTGCAGTCCGCCACAGGATGTTTTTGTGCTGGTCGAGGGCAGTCAGGTCTGGAGTGAACCAAAGGCTATATCTGTTCTTAGTTCTGCATTTTTTGAACAGAGTATGCTTATCTAAAATGGTGAGGAAGTTACTTTTAAAGAATGACCAGGCATCCTCAACTGACGGGATGAGGTCAATATCCTTCCAGGATACCCGGGCCAGGTCGATTAGAAAGGCCTGCTCGCAGAAGTGTTTTAGGGAGCGTTTGACAGTGATGAGGGGTGGTTGTTTGACTGCGGACCCATAGCGGATACAGGCAATGAGGCAGTGATCGCTGAGATCCTGTTTGAAGACAGCGGAGGTGTATTTGGAGGGCCAGTTGGTCAGGATAACGTCTATGAGGGTGCCCTTGTTTACAGATTTAGGGTTGTACCTGGTGGGTTCCTTGATGATTTGTGAGAGATTGAGGGAATTTAGCTTAGATTGTAGGACTGTCGGGGTGTTAAGCATAGAACTAACTGTAAGCTGTTAGTGTCTTAATGACCGTTCCACGGGTGCATGTTCATTAATTGTTTATGGCTCATTGAACAAGCATGAGAAACAAACAGTGTTTAAACCCTTTACAATGAAGATCTGTGAAGCTCTTAGGGATAGCCCCCTTCTTTTCAATTTTTGCCTATAATGACATACCCAAATTTAACTACAAGTAGCTCAGGCCCTGAAGCAGGGATATGCATGTTCTTGGTACCATTTGAAAGGTTTTGGAAATGTGAACGGAATGTAGAAGAACAACAATAGATCTGGTAAAAGATAATACAAAGATTTTTTGTTTTTTTTGTACCGTCATCTTTGAAATGCAAGAGAAAATACATTATGGCCTATCCCAGTCCACGTGCAATTTAGACTTTGGCCACTAGATGACATCAGTGTATTTGCAATGTTTTAGACTGATCCAATGAACCATTGTTTTTCTGCTCAACATTTTGTATCATGACTGGCCAAATGTGCCTAATTGGTTTATTAATAACTTTTCATGCTCAATACTGTGCACTCTCCTCAAACAATAGCATGGTATTCTTTCACCGTAATATCTACTGTAAATTGGACAGTGCAGTTAGATTAACAAGAATTTAAGCTTTCTGCCAATATCAGATATGTTTATGTCCTGGGAAATGTTCTTCTTTCTTACAACATCATGCTAATCGCATTAGCCTACGTTAGCTCAACCGTCCTGTGGAATGAACACCGATCCCGAAGAAGTTTTTAAAAAGGTAGAAGTGACCAATGTCTGTTGAACGTCTCCTGTCACAACACTGATGCGGTGGAACATACCATCTGAATATGTTCAGTAACTACACTATATTACCGGCGGTATATGTTTATATGAGATCCTCTTTCCAATCATGTAGACATTCAATTATATTTGTTCAGGTGTGCAAATGACAAAGAAATCATTGAAAATGTACAGACAACTCCAGCGATAAGTCACACACAATTCACAGTTATCCCCAATCATTCTATAAACTACCATGGCTGGTTGGCTGTGTTACTGTACCTGCGTATTCTGGGTAACAGATAGTTAGAGGACTCTTCTTGATCTTCTCCTCAAACAGGTCTTTCTTGTTAAGGAAGAGGATGATGGAGGTGTCTGTGAACCACTTGTTGTTGCAGATGGAGTCAAACAGCTTCATGCTCTCATGCATCCGATTCTGGGGCGAGAAGAAGGCAACATTGGACAATAGCTTTTGTGGGGCTTCGAGCTACAGGACTTCACCTGCACTGATGTGGAATAACGGGACAGGTGAAAGCAAACACCTGCTAGGACGTCCACCATATTGCTTTATCCTATGTTTTCAGATCAGTACAGATGAAGGAAAGGAGTTGAGGAGAGAAAGCCTTTTTAAACTATCGAGATAAACTCAGAAACATGTTTGGACTCGTAGAGACAGTTTCACAGACCCAGAATGAAGCTCAGCCCAGCACTAAAATGCATGTTCAATGTAAATATTATATTGAGAACGATCTTTTGTTCAGGACTTGGCTGGTTTCATACAGATATACAGTACCAGTCAAACGTTTGGACACACTCCTCATTCCAGAGTTAGCTTTATAGAATAATAGTGAAGACATCAAACTATGAAATAAACACATATGGAATCATGTAGTAACCAAAACAGTCTTCAACAAATCAAAATATATTTTATATTTTTCAAAGTAGCCACCCTTTTCCTTGACAGTTTTGCACACTTGGCATTCTCTCAACCAGCTTCATGAGGTAGTCACCTGGAATGCATTTCAATTAACAGGTGTGGCTTCTTAAAAGTTAGTTTGTGGAATTTCTTTCCTTCTTAATGCGTTTGAGCCAATCAGTTGTGTGACAAAATAGGGGTGGAATACAGTAGATAGCCCTATTTGATAAAAGACCAAGTCCATATTATGGCAAGAACTCAAATAAGCAAAGAAACGACAGTCCATCATTACTTTAAGACATGAAGGTAAGTCAATCTGTAAAAGTTCAAGAACTTTGAAAGTGTCTTCAAGTGCATTCGCAAAAACCATCAAACGCTATGATGAAACTGACACAGGAAAGGAAGACCCAGAGTTACCTCTGCTGCAGAGGATACGTTCATTAGAGTTACCAGCCTCAGAAATTGCAGCCCAAATAAATGCTTCACAGAGTTCAAGTAAGACACATCTCAACATCAACTGTTCAGGAGACTGCGTGATTCAGGCCTTCATGGTCGAATTGCTGCAAGGAAACCACTACTGAAGGACACAAATAAGAAGAATAGACTTGTTTGGGCCAAGAGACATGAGCAATGGACATCAGACCGGTGGAAATCTGTCCTTTGGTCTGATGAGTCCAAATTTGAGATGTTTGGTTCCAACCTCCGTGTCTTGGTGAGACACACGGATGACCTCCGCATGTGTGGTTTCCATGGAGGAGGTGATGTGATGGTGTGGGGTGGGGGGTGGGTGCTTTGCTGGTGACACTGTCAGTGCTGGTGACACTGTCAGTGATTTATTTCAAATTCAAGACACACTTAACCAGCATGGCTACCAGAGCATTCTGCAGCGATACCCCATCCCATCTGGTTCGCACTTAGTGGGACTATCATTTGTTTTTCAACAGGACAATAACCAACACCTCCAGGCTGTGTAAGGGCTATTTGACTAAGAAGGAGAGTGATGGAGTGCTGCATCAGATCACCCAACCTCAACCCAAATGAGATGATTTGGGATGAGTTGGACCGCAGAGTGAAGGAAAAGCAGCCAACAAGTGCTCAGCGTATGTGGGAACTCCAAGACTGTTGGAAATGCATTCCAGGTGAAGGTGGTTGAGAGAATGCCAAGCGTGTACAAAGCTGTTAAAGGCAAAGGGTGGCTACTTTGAAGAATCTAAAATACATTTTGATTTGTTTAACACTTTTTTGGTTACTACATGATTCCATGTGTTATTTCATAGTTTATGTCTTCACTATCATTCTACAATGTAGAAGATAGTAAAAATAAAGAAACCCTTGAATGAGTAAGTGTTTCAAAACTTTTGACTGGTACTGTACTCTTATTTAATGTCCATCGTTGGACAGGAACTCACCATCTCCTCATCTTCAGCCAGCACCAGATCATAGTCGCTGAGCGCCACACAGAAGATGATGGCAGTGACACCCTCGAAGCAGTGGATCCACTTCTTCCTCTCGGACCTCTGACCTCCAACATCAAACATCCTGAGCACCAGACAATGTAAACAGAGTATGTTTCCATGCATGTTGCACACAAGACAAACAACTTTATTGGCCATTGGCCAGTAGAGAAAACAGAGCTGTGGACTGGGGCTCTGGGTTTAAGTGTTTAACCATCTAACAGGCCACCAGGTGGAAATGACAGAGAATACATTCATTTTTTGGATGCTTTTCTGTGTTGTGGAGAGATGGTACACAGTAGAAATGTTCAACACAGAATAAAATATTTAGAAGGGAGGGTATAATTGTTTTATGGGGTATAAATGGATACACTTTGTTAAATGTAATGTTTTTGTATTTTAAATAACATTCTTGTTTACACCCGTACCAATTTGCACTTTGAGCTGTATAACCCATTAACGTAACCCGAGGGAACAAGCCGCTAATAATGTCACCCGCTTTGTGAGCCAGTTTCCACCCATTGGCACACAGACGGCTGTGGGGCTCTAATGTACTTAGATATGGTTTGCATTGGAATGGCTCCACATAGTTCTCTCTGCTGAGTTGCACTGAGTGGCTTGGCTGAACAAACTGTTGAGGAAGAGCATTTTTAAAGGGCTTGCTATTCAACTAGGATGTGGAGTGGGGGACAGACATGATAAAACAACTAAATATGCAGTGTTGTGGAAGCTACTCTGAAAATATAGTTTACCGAGCTACCGATTACTTCACACTGGAAGAAGTGAAGCTACACTAATGCTACCATTAAGGAAAACATAGTTAACTTAACTAAAGTTACTTTGAATGTGTAATTTAGCCAATATAACAAAAACTGTTTAAAGTGACAATTAGGCAGGTATGATTTTTTTGTTTGTTGCAAAAGCAGTAGTGTGTAGTTCCAGTAGTCAGCTACACCACTACATGGTAAAGAAGTAGTGTGTAGTTCCAGTAGTTAGCTACACCACTACATGGTAAAGAAGTAGTGTGTAATTCCAGTAGTTAGCTACACCACTACATGGTAAAGAAGTAGTGTGTAGTTCCAGTAGTTAGCTACAGCATTACATGGTAAAGAAGTAGTGTGTAGTTCTAGTAGTTAGCTACAGCACTACATGGTAAAGAAGTAGTGTGTAGTTCCAGTAGTTAGCTACACCGCTACATGGTAAAGAAGTAGTGTGTAGTTCCAGTAGTTAGCTACACCACTACATGGTAAAGAAGTAGTGTGTAGTTCCAGTAGTTAGCTACACCGCTACATGGTAAAGAAGTAGTGTGTAGTTCCAGTAGTTAGCTACACCGCTACATGGTAAAGAAGTAGTGTGTAGTTCTAGTAGTTAGCTACAGCACTACATGGTAAAGAAGTAGTGTGTAGTTCCAGTAGTTAGCTACACCGCTACATGGTAAAGAAGTAGTGTGTAGTTCCAGTAGTTAGCTACACCGCTACATGGTAAAGAAGTAGTGTGTAGTTCCAGTAGTTAGCTACACCACTACATGGTAAAGAAGTAGTGTGTAGTTCCAGTAGTTCGCCACACCACTACATAGTAAAACAGTTCACTACTGAAAACACTACCTAGATTTGAATTTAGTTGAACTACCACCAAGCTACTGTAAAATGCAGTTCAATTACTAGTTGAACTACATGTAGTTCACTAATCCCCAACACTGGAAATATGGGTATTGACCAGTGAGCCAATCGTTCCCCTTTCCTCTCTGGCATCAGCCAATGGAACACTAGAACAGATATGATTCACTGCTGATGTCGTATGGTTCAGCTCTGTCACAATGAACCACTGGACTAAGGACATTTCTATGGGTTTGAGAGATTCAATACGCACAGTAGGGAAGTAGATTGAGTTATCCTGTTTAAAGTATGGAATATGACTACACTTAAAAAGAGATTTGGAGGAAGTGCTCACTTAAAGTGGAGGTCCTTGAAGGTGAAATGTGTCTCCACAATGCCTGTGGTTTTGACTCTAGTCCTCAGGACATCCTGCTGGGTCGGGATATAGGTGGCTTGGGATATCCTGTCCAAATCGTTTAAGTAACTGGAGAAGGGAGGGGGAGAGAGAGAATGTTTAGATGGGAGTCAATGCATCCAATACACATACTTCAATGGAACAATAGGACAATAAGCTATTCTAATAATAAACAGATCTTGTTTGGCCATGAACCATGTCTGCTTCTATATCTTGAACTGGGAAAAACAAGTGACATTTTTTCCACTCTCTTCCACACTATCAATGCCCCCTTCTGTTGCCTCAGAATGGTCCCTCATCCAATATTTCCACATAGGGCTCAGTTCTGGACTTGTCGCACACACCTTGTCGCACACCACAATGCGGACAAAAAAAGAACAACCACTTCAGGAAAAAACAAATGAACCGAGGGAGTTTCGAGCTCAAGCGCTGCCCACTGAAAGGGATTTGGACATGTTTTCTAGCTCTTCTGTCTGTGGTGTTTTGCTACCAGAGTTTGGTAAACAATAGCCCTGGCCAATCTGCTGTTAGCATTTAGCTCATGTAGCTGTCTAAGGTCAAGGACTCAGCAGACACGCAGCAGCCTGCGTGTTACAGTCCTGCTACAGGGGTGACACCCCCACACAAAACAAATATTGACAGTTTCACTCAAGGTTGAAACACCAAGCGGACTGGACTGTAGGCAGTAGAGATCTACATGTCTGCCAGAGAGTGGGCGGGCATCTGTAATAAATGGACTGCTCAAGGCCTTTGGTTATTTTAGAGGAATGAGAATGTATTTACTTCCAGCAGAAGAGAATTAAGGAGGAAGAGGAACTTCAGGAGCTCTGTGTGTGAGTGTGTGTGTGTATCAGACCAAGGGGAGCAGACTGTCTGACCAGGACAAGGTGGTGTGTGTGTGTGTGTGTGTGTGTGTGTGTGTGTGTGTGTGTGTGTGTGTGTGACCCACTATGCTGCAGAGTCGTTGAGCTGGTACTCTCGTGAGCGGCTGAAGCAGGCCTGTACCCCTCCGTCCTTCCACAGGCGTTTGATGACCCCGGCCAGCTCCGCTGTCATGAAGCCTTCCTCTGCCGACCCCGCCAGCACAAACAGCTGTCTCGCATCATCCTGGGAGAGAGCAGTCCGTCAGCACAACCATCACTATTACCATCAAATCGTCACCATCAGTTCCACTGTGAAAATCATCCCTACCATCAATAGCATTATTAATACTGCCATGGCATCATCAGTGTTGGGCATGTGATTGGGTGCGTTTATAGTTTTAGTCAGAAGGCTTTGATAAATGCAATCCATCATCATCATGTCTAGCCCACTCACGGCTCTGGCGGCGTCTCCAAAGTCGATCTTGAGTCTTCCCATGGCTCGGATGACGGCGATGATGGACTGGATGGTGTTGCTGTAGACCACAGCCCTGTACTGTTTACACTCCTCCTCCGAGTAGCCTGCCTCGTGGATAATCCTGACACACGGGACGGAGGACACAACTACAGTCAGTCACCATGAGGAACACGACAGTCAGTCACTATGAGGAACACGGAGCAACACGACAGTCAGTCACTATGAGGAACACGGAGCAACACGACAGTCAGTCACTATGAGGAACACGGAGCAACACGACAGTCAGTCACTATGAGGAACACGGAGCAACACGACACAGTCAGTCTATGAGGAACACGGAGCAACACGACACAGTCAGTCTCCATGACTAACACGGAGCAACACGACACAGTCAGTCTCCATGAGTAACACGGAGCAACACGACACAGTCAGTCTCCATGAGTAACACGGAGCAACACGACACAGTCAGTCTCCATGAGTAACACGGAGCAACACGACACAGTCAGTCTCCATGAGTAACACGGAGCAACACGACACAGTCAGTCTCCATGAGTAACACGGAGCAACACGACACAGTCAGTCTCCATGAGTAACACAGAGCAACACGACAGTCAGTCACTATGAGGAACACGACAGTCAGTCACTATGAGGAACACGACAGTCAGTCTCCACGAGTAACACGGAGCAACACGACAGTCAGTCACTGAGGAACACGACAGTCAGTCACTATGAGGAACTTGGAGCAACACGACAGTCAGTCACTATGAGGAACACGGAGCAACACGACAGTCAGTCTAGGAACACGGAGCAACACGACAGTCAGTCACTATGAGGAACACGGAGCAACACGACAGTCAGTCACTATGAGGAACACGGAGCAACACGACAGTCAGTCACAAGGAGAAACATGGAGCAACACGTCAGTCAGTCACAAGGAGAAACATGGAGCAACACGTCAGTCAGTCACAAGGAGAAACATGGAGCAACACGTCAGTCAGTCACAAGGATAAACATGGAGCAACACGTCAGTCAGTCACAAGGAGAAACATGGAGCAACACGTCAGTCAGTCACAAGGAGAAACATGGAGCAACACGTCAGTCAGTCACAAGGATAAACATGGAGCAACACGTCAGTCAGTCACAAGGATAAACATGGAGCAACACGTCAGTCAGTCACAAGGAGAAACATGAAGCAACACGTTAGTCAGTCACAAGGAGAAACATGGAGCAACACGTTAGTCAGTCACAAGGAGAAACATGGAGCAACACGTCAGTCAGTCACAAGGAGAAACATGGAGCAACACATCAGTCAGTCACAAGGAGAAACATGGAGCAACACATCAGTCAGTCACAAGGAGAAACATGGAGCAACACGTCAGTCAGTCAGTCACAAGGAGAAACATGGAGCAACACGTCAGTCAGTCAGTCACAAGGAGAAACATGGAGCAACACGTCAGTCAGTCACAAGGAGAAACATGGAGCAACACGTCAGTCAGTCAGTCACAAGGAGAAACATGGAGCAACACGTCAGTCAGTCAGTCACAAGGAGAAACATGGAGCAACACGTCAGTCAGTCACAAGGAGAAACATGGAGCAACACAGTCAGTCACAAGGAGGAACATGGAGCAACACGTCAGTCAGTCACAAGGAGAAACATGGAGCAACACGTCAGTCAGTCACAAGGAGAAACATGGAGCAACACGTCAGTCAGTCACAAGGAGAAACATGGAGCAACACGTCAGTCAGTCACAAGGAGAAACATGGAGCAACACTTTCTGTTTTTGAGAACACGTTCATTTTTATTAACAGCAAAAAATTAGACAGGAAAATAGCAGACCAATAACCCCCAACCCCATGGCAACCTTTCCATCATAAAATGACGGTGGGGAACGCGAACATTGATAACAACACTATCCAGGTAACAATGTTTACAGCATCTGAATTGAATGGGGCACTAGGACAATAACAATGACTCATTTCTGAGAACTGTCCCCACAGAAGGGCAAAAACAATGCTTTGTTTTGATGGTGTGGCAGATATGGCATCTGGAAGAATGGAAGGAACATACTCACTTCATCTGCTTGACTATTGTGCTCTTCCCCGACTCACCAGCACCTGAGAGAGAGAACACATTTACCAAACCAGTCAAAGCTTATAATGGAACTAATTGCAATTATGCGATAAGAGCGATGTGTTCCGAATCTGCAGGGGAATTTCAAGCCAACACTGACCATAATGTTGATTGCCTGGTATGGGATAACACTGACATACTGAGAAAGAAAAGTCCAATTGTAAAGAGCTACTCATTACAGGCCATTATGCAACTCCTTTTGAAATGGACCACCGTGGAGAACCCCGAGGTGGTCAAACACTCTGATCATTTCCCTTCCTGTGTTTCTGTATTGACGTCTCTGACCCACAGCGTCGCTCTGCAGCCGTCCGGTCGATACGGACCCTCCCCACCTCTCCCTTTATCGGCACATTTCAACAGCAGCACTAACACAGCATTATGGACCTACCTACTGCAGCAGGAACCAATGACCCATCTCAGGCAGCGTCGCAAGAATCATTGAATGAGCCGCACCATAGCAAAACACAGTAACATTCAGAGAGTGTGTGTGTGTGTATGTGTTGAGATGGGAGTACAGTGAAGGGACAGAGGTGAATACATTATGGTCCTCAGTATTATTGCAAAGGCCAAATCATTGGCAGTACAGTCCTCATCTTCATTAACAGCAGTGAAGCATGCAGCCTGCAGTAGTTTCCACTAACCACTAACACAACGATGCCATCAACCAGTTAATATCTGGTCATTGGGTCTTTGTACATTAAATGAGTTAGTTGTCTTTCTGGTGGTATATCAGAGCTGACAACGATCAGTTGTAACCAGGGTTTGCCTTAATGGGCCTATGAGCACATATTGTGTTACTTCAAGATGGTACAAGCCTTCTATATTGAATTACACATTACTGACTGATAGGCTGTGTAAAACACTCACGAGGACACGAGCTGGGAGGGTGGACACTAAAGCTAGCATCCAATGAGTGTGAGGCGGAGAGGTGATTGACATGGCAATACTCCTATGAGAGAGGCAGGGAACACAGAATAAGCGTTGCTTGGGCCTGGCTGCTGCTAGGGGCTCCGTGCCTCCGTCACACTGCCATGGCAACCGGCTCCGTTACCAAAGACATCTCAGCGCTCGCCACACGGTCAGTTGAGGAGGATTAGGGGTGAGTGTGTAGTGATGGCTCATCTCCATAGCCCAGGCATGTATTATTGATAGGCAAATGTCCCCAAACTGCACACAATGCCCCCATAACACATAAGTAGAGGATGTGTCATGGAGATTGACTAAGCCAGGCCCCCTCCTCGACATAACATCCACCGGTGGGTTTTTCCACTCAGGGACAGTCACTGGCCAATGGGAAATATGGGTTGTCCCTGAAAACTAACATATTGTTTTCACTTGTTTCGTGGGCTTGCTAAGTCCCTTCCCATTGGGGTTGCTCAGCTCGGACACAATAAACACAGTCAGAAAAAGGGGAACAGTAGCCATGTCAGTCTAAACCTTACTCATTAGTATTACTTACCAATTCTATAGAAGTTCAGTAGAGGATTAAAAAAAGTCCCAATTTTTGTTGTGTAATTACAAACGCCATTGCTATGCAATAAAATGCAACTACCAAAGTAGTATATAACATTTTAATACAATGTTGTTGTTACTAGTGTGATTAAAGTTCTTCACTGTTTATTCAGAACTGTCCAGGCTGTACTAACACCCATCTGAGTTGCCAGGAGGAAGCTAGTTCTGTAACACCCAATCTTCCCATCTCGCAAGACCCAGCTAGTATTACATTACAGCAAGACAATGAGCACATGCACACACACACACGTCAGGGCTTCTCGTTGTGGCAAGTGAAACTTGGGGGCCTGGAACTTTCCCTAACGCAGTAGAGAACCTGAAACCAACATGTAGAAGTGAATTCCTGTGGACAAGCCTTTCTCCAGAGCCTTAGAGCATGCTGATACAGAGTGTGTGTGAGAATGTGTGTGTTTTAACAGTGTGCCAGGCAGGTACCTCCTACTGTTCAGCCTAATTGGAATGGCTTTCACCGGAGGACAAATTGTTTTAATTAATTGTCGCTGTGGCCCTGGCCCCAGAGAGGAGGACTAACACATCTCATTGCTCCGGAGCCAAACAGTCACATGTGCCACTAAGAACCCCAGAGGAGACAGCAGACACATGTGCACTGTAACACACACACACATAAAAACAAAAGTGCGCGCACACAGACACACAGCATTGGCAGCAGGTAAAGTCATCTCCCTACTTCTGCTAAGGGCCTAGGTGCCAAGGCAGCGACACAACATAGCATTCCACTCCCTACCACACTGACTGGCTGCCTCTCAATCTAGAATAAACATACCCTCTTTACAGGCCGTTGTGTGTTCACTGAACCCTCCCTCTAGATATATGTTTTACTGTCTGACCGACACACTTGATTTCTCAATATGGGACACAAAACCCTGCATAGTGTCAACAAAATGTACGCTAGCAAGTCATAGGAATAATTGTTGAATGATATCGGCAAGGTACTTTTCCCTTATGACATTTCTTTAAGTAAGGCAAACAAACGCTCCAGTCTGGACTGACTGACCTTGCTCTGTCCTTCAACTCTAAAGTTACTGGTGTAGGGCCACACCCCTATTACATCACTAAAGTCTAATGGCCCTGATTTGAGCCACATGGCCATTAAAGAAAGCAAAGGCAGAAAAGTGGACCTCGTGGGCTGGGATAGACAGAGTCATGTTACCCACCCATCAAAGAGCCAGACCAAAACCACAGTGAGGCAGCTGCTTTCTGGCGGTTGGGAAAAGAATGTATTTTAAGAAAAATTGTTGAGGCCTGCAAACTAAATGGACGTTTACAGAACAGTACTTCTAAAGCCCACCAACCATCCAACCCATCTCTCCTGGAACTTCCTCCAAGGTGGTTTTCCACAGACAGTAAAGAGGACAAGCATGTCGACAATGAAGGAAAGTTTTAAAGTGCTGTGGTAGGATTGGCTACAATCAAGTCTTCATTCCAAATGACAGCTCTGTTGTATTTTAATCTTAAAATTATGATTAAGTTGGAGCTTTTATATAATACCAGGGTGGGGAGAATCACTTTTGGAGTTCCTCCCACTCTCTCAGAGCTCAGTCTCTCTGCCTGTCCCGGAGTTGAGGGCTTTCAGATCTAATGATCCGAGGGGTTTTCTGTCTGAGTCACCGGAAGAACCAGGGCACGTCCTGCCTGGGGTTCAGTTAGGCTGGCCAGGGCATACAGTCCTCTGGGAGAGGGGGACAGAGCGAGAGAGGCAGTGAGGGACAGGGCTGAACGGGCTTACAGCTGGGCCTGGCTCGCTCTCCGTGAACCACATTAGTGGTGCCACATTAGCCGGCACCATCCCTCGTTACCATTGGGAGCTGTTGAGCCTGTGAGTGACTCACAAGGGAACCCAGGAAGTTACAGGAGCATTAACCCATCAGGGAGTCATGTAGCTCAATCAGCTGGATTCATCTGCCCACATCCAGAACAATGGATAATAGATTTAGGAAACAAACTACATGCAGACCGATACTTTACTGGAAGAGACCAGTAACAGTAGTAGATCTAACGGGATGGTGCTGGAGAAGTGGAAGCTACTGAATTCCTCATAATTCATAAGCACTTCAGTTTACAGTAGACCTACATAAAATCACCCGATGTGATAAATGACATGGTAAAATAGCAGATAGTGATAACCTAGGAATTGCTTGTTTGTTTGAGAGTTATTGCTACACATTTGGTAACAGGTAATTAACCACCATGTGTTGAACTATTTGAAGTACAAGAAAGGCAGTTTCCAATCAAACATCCAGGAAATACAAGTGGAAGCATTAGTACTGTAAAATAAAAGTACTACCCATAACGCTTTACATAAAATGTTACATAGACCACCTACAGAAACCTCTTGACACCAATGTGGTTGGATTTAGTCGGCCTAATATAGACAAGACAAGATGTTGCTTGTACAGACTTGACAGCATACACCCAAACATTCATAGCACTCCTCATACAAATGATTGTTCCTCTGACAGCAGGATGCCGGTACACTCCGCTGACAGAGGGCTCATTATGCTGTGTGTGTGTGTTAAGTTTTATGAGTCATATAGGATACACATGGTATACACTGGCCAATGAAATGCTTACATGCAGGTTCCTTTCTGGAGAATACAACAATTGTTTTGTATTTGTGCGTGCGTCCTACCGTATACCACCCCCCATGAAGTCCACAGCACAGACATGGACAGGGTCAGCTCATCAACGCCACACAATGTAAAACACGGACGCTAGACGGTAGGTGTCCTTGAAGTGATTTAATAGTTAATATTCCCCACCGTTTCTGAGGTGCTGCCTGTGCCGATGTATGCACCATCAGCATCACTGATATGGCTGTGACCTCTTGACCAGGATGTAATTAAACAAAGTATGTTTAGTGGGGCGGCTAGGAGGCAGATGAGAGGAATTGAGACTTTTGTGACAGAAGTATAGTAACAGAAAATACTAATATGTAAACAAACAGAAACCAAAACATCTTCCTCCTCTCCATGAGTACACCTCAATTTATAATGAGTGTTAGAGTTTAGACCTGATCTAGAACATTCCTTCCTGTTGCTCCTCTATTAGCATATCTGACGAGGCTGGGTGTGTTACCTGGTTACCAACCTGAACGGCTGACACAGGAAGCAGGCCAGGGTGCCAACGTGCAAACAAGTTTCAATGTCACACGCACAAGTACAGTGAAATGCCTTTCTTGCAAGCTCTAACATGCTGACCTTGCGTTGCAAAATAAATTGACAAATACATGTTAGTCAATCATTTCATCTAAACTGCTCACGCGCGTCAACGAACATCTGCATGGCCAGGTGAAAAATAGAACTTGGTTCGATTTTTGACGTGCTGCAAGTCCCACCTCTCCCATCTCCTCATTGGTTTTTAGGAGCATATACCCACGTGGGTGATTGAAAGATGAACTGCGGTCCACACACCAGTCAGTGGTGGTAATGCACCTTAAAGTTGGTTGCCAACCGACAAAGTCCGACGCATAGTGTTGATCAAGCTGTTGATTGTGGCCTGTGGAATGTTGTCCCACTACTCTTCAATGGCTGTGCAAAGTTTCTGGACATTGTCGGGAACTGGAACACGTGGTCGTCCGTACACGTCGATCCAGGGCATCCCAAACATGCTCAATGGGTGATATGTCTGGTGAGTATGCAGTCCATGGTATAACTGGGACATTTTCAGCTTCCAGGAATTGTGTACAGATCCTTGCGACATGGGTCCGTGTATTATCATGCTGAAACATGAGGTGATGGTGGCAGATGAATGACACGACAACGGACCTCAGGATCTTGTCACAGGTTCTCTGTGCATTCAAATTGTCCTTGATAAAAGGTAACGGTGTTCGTTGACCGTAAGCTTAGGCCTGCCCATATCATAACTCCACCATGGGGCTCTCTGTTCACAACATTGCCATCAGCAAACCGCTCGCCCACACAACACTATACACACTGTCTGCCATCTGCTCGGAACAGTTGAAACTGGGATTCATCCATGAAGAGCACAATTCTCCAGCATGCCAGTGGCCATGAAAGGTGAGCATTTGCCCACTGAAGTCGGTTACGACACGAAACTGCAGTCAGGTCAAGTGGTGAGGATGACGAGCATGCAGAGGAGCTTCCTTGAGGCGGTTTCTGACAGATTGTGCAGAAATTCTTCTGTTGTACAAACCCAGTTTCATCAGCTGTCTGGGTGCCTGGTCTCAGACTATCCCCAGGTGAAGAAGCCAAATGTTGAGGGCATGGGCTGCCATGGTTACACATGGACTGCAGTTGTGAGGCCGGTTGGATGTACTGCCAAATTATCTAAAACGATGTTGGAGGCAGCTTATGGTAGAGAAATTCTCCGGCAACAGCTCTGGTGTACACTATACTTGCAGTCAAGCATGCCAATTAAACACATCCTCAAAAGTTGAGACATCTGTGACATTGTATTGTGACAAATGTACATTTTAGAGTGTCCTTTTATTGTCCCCAGCACAAGGTGTACCTGTGTAGTGATCATGCTGTTTAATATAGCTTATTGATATGCCACATCAGATGGATGGATTATCTTGGCAAATGAGAAATGCTCACAAACAGGGATGTAAACAATTTGTGCGTATGGAAAGGAGAAAATATTTTTGTGTGTATGGAAAATGTCACTTTACATCTTGTGTTTATATTTTTCTTCAGTAAATGATTTTGGGAGACACCGTTTTCAAAAGAGTTCAAAATATTGGACGTCACAGGTCTGGGATCGACTTTACACAAACTTTATAATTTCACTCAGAGGAATATTTGGAGACCTAAGTCGCAGACTGCAGCCAGCCCATAGTACTTGACCCGACTTGCTTCGAATCAGTTTCATCATTCATAGAAATACAGATGAATGTGGCCTAGGTTCTCAACAACAAGGAAGAGGCTTATACCATATAACCATAGACCACAAACCTAGAAGTGTCTTATTGTTATTATAAACCGATTACCAACGTAATTAGAAAAGTACAAATAAAAAAGTTGTCATACTCGTGGTATACCACAGGTGTCAGCAAATCAGCATTCAAACCACCCAGTTTATAAATATCAGCATGTACAACTAGAAGAAAATAGCAGGAAATCAAATTAAAAAAAAAACAGGGACAATGTCCTCACCAAAAGCTTTCATAGCCATCTACTGACAGGCCTACAGTTTTACAGGTATTTCAGGACAGCCATTGTTGCTCATGGAATCAGTGAAGAATACCCATATTTACAGAGAAGACACATCCAGTCCTTCTCTTCCCCAATGGAGTGGATGGTAGAGCAGTATTTCAAAAACAATCACTAGTTTCTGTCTAGGGAAATGGGCTTATTTGTTTGTCAATGGAATGTCCACGGTTTTAATTGATTTTAGGTAAAACACATTGTGCAGTAGGCTAAACTCAGAGATAAGTCCATCCACTATTGCAACAACCAATGAGAGTAGCGGTAAGAAAGAGCCTGAAGTTTAATTTTGACCTGTTTATCTAAGAAATGGCGGAATCATAAACAACATACATCCATGCCTGAAGTAGCAAAAAAGGCGATGAGGTCTCAAACAAAAATGTTTTGAACATAGTAGTATAGTTATTGCAATTCGTTATTCCAACAGTTTCTGGGCCAATTACCAAGTTGGAAACATCATATGCACTCAGCTGGACATAGCATTCAAACACAATGCTGCAGAGAGGCGACAAAAAAGGTGTCAAATGCTGGAGGATTAAGCCAATGAATATGGCCCATAGAAACCATTTGTGTTGCTGAACAAGCGTAACAAAGAGGGGGTACTTTGTTGCAACTGCCTGTAAGGGTGATAGATAACATACCGAAGGCTGGAACTGATGAGCCAGCGTGGACAACGAGCTTTGTTCTGCTTATAGGCTAAATCGGAAAAAAAACAATCTTAAACTTGTTTTATTAGGTCGTCCAATTTCGCCAATGTGCTTTGATTTCAAGGTCTATGCAAAAGTTGACAATATTTTACATTTGATTACGACAGCTTGTGTGCTATGCGGAATTATATGAAATCGTGCTAGAATTCTCAATTCAAATTGTTGCCATTATATGTATGCAGACCAATTGTTTATCACTGTAAATAGTGCGTTTGACATTTAGTTACAATGTCGCAATCGCAGCTAATATTACAGTTTGTGAAGTTCACGGATAACCATTGTTTCGTCCCACAATGTTTCACGTTGCGGGACGAAGCAAGGACAACCACTTCCCTTACCGAGAAGCAGTAGCTTGACCTCTCTTGCGGCTTTCTCCCCGTCGTCCCGCAGATTCCTGTCGATCATTTTACTGCGCTCCACCGCCGCCTTATCGTCCGTGCTCAGGGTACACCCCATCCTCAAGCAAATTGTCCGGACCCAAGTGATGCAAAAATATCAAATATATACAGAACCAACATGCAAGAGTTAAAAAGCGAGCCGCTGCTCCCGGAGACCCACACACGCCCTTGTGTGAAAGCTATCGGGTCGCTTGGATTTATACTTTTTTTTTTAAGATAAAAAAAAAAAAGGACCAGGAGTGTGCTTCTTTAGTCCACTATATTCCTACGCTTTCAGTCAGTGTAAGCTATTTCTCTCGTCGTGGCATAAATAGCTGTAAATGAAAACAGTTCCACGGCGAATTGCTCTCTCTGTCTCAGCACGTCCGTCTTTCACTGCCACAGTGAGCTCTGCTCATTCAACTACAATTACCACCAGCTGGCTACACGAATACTTCCTGTTTCAGTTTTTTTCTGTCAAAATACCAGAATGACCTTTGAGTCAATATATTGTGGTCTTTGGAAATGCCTAAAACTGTAAGTGACATTTGATATCACGCGAGAAAACAATGTACTGTACTTTACTGTTTCTTGTCTGTGTATAAAATATTATAGGGAACACTGGGGCCATCCCACTTCTGACACCGATATAGCTAAACCAAGGCAAACATGCTATTCACCCCCAAGAGAAACCTCAAGAGATATATTATACGGTTCATGCAGATTATTAGGCTACTAGGGTGTTATAATGTATTTTCATTATCAAACCATGAGGGTTGTTAAAGGATACGTGATTTCTTATTCCATAGCCAGATTCTTTGCTTCTAGTAGCCTACGTCTAAAGTTAATATACAGTACACATATAATTAATTAAATTAATTCTGGAATTAAAACATTTAATTCCAGAATAAAACAATATCAAAAGGGTATGCAACACCTGAGTTGTAGTTGCATTTCTGCCACCTGGTGGTTTTATAGAGAAAACTCCATGGAAAGACCTCATCTCCACCTTCTGATAGAGATTCCATATGAATAGTCTGCATCACATGAGACTGCAGAGGGGAGGATGACTCATAACAATGGCCGGAATGGAGTGAATGTAATTGTACCAAACATGTTTTTGATACCATTCCATTCATTTATTTCCAGCCAGGCATGCAGGGAACATTTCCAGCATGCCTTTTACATATCATTTTACTTTCAAATGGGGATGTTTAGGAGTACATGCAAAATAATGGTGGTGACCCCTGCTATTCTAATGGTTTCCTATAAACAGATTTCCCTTTGTGACCACAGATACAGGCCAGGTGCTGAGGAAAGTATAAGAGGTAGATACAGAATTATAACATGGTATGAGACAGCTCCATACAGTGTTACAGCTTGGCTAATGGAAAGCCCATTTTTCAACTAATCTGTTCTGGGTGATACTTTCTTCATTCTCGGATGTCCGTGCCCAGTTGGAGGTGGTTCTCCACCTGTGGTCTGTCTGTCTGTCTTACAGAATAGCCAGGAAGATGTGGTGATGGAGATGGTGAGCCTGGTCAGAGAGACCATCAATCTAGTGGCTGCTTTCAGGAAGGTGCTGATTGTCAGAGGTCTCCCCAAGACCGGCTCTGGGAAGATCCCCGTGCCAACCTGGTCAACAAGAAGCCATTCACCCATTCACCTCAACAAGCCCATTGAATCATATTACAAAACGTGAGACATTCAGGCCCACTTTGAGGGATAGTTGCATAGAAATTAATAATGGTTGTTGTTTCTGGACAACAAAGGTGGAATTATTCAGTAAGATTCCTGTACAGCTGCCATTTCAGTTTTCTGGTGAGCCAGTTGTTGGATAATTTGAATTCATGTCAACAAATTGGATAAAAGTTTGAGGAGCATATCAAATATCAAATGTAATTCAATTTAAACTGATTTAATATATAAAAAAAGGCTGCTGTGGAAGCGTCTGTCTCCACAGATCACTCCTACCATTGAGGACCCAGATGTGGGCAAGGACATTGAGGATGGGGAAACAGGAGCTGAGACCTGCTGGACAGTGACTCTCTCTAGGCTTTAGCCTCTAACCTCACACCTGGGCAGCAGTCTAATTAGCTATACTGTCCTTCGCCTGAGTTGTGATGCTGTGAATGAACATTATAACCTACTTCCTACCATAGGGGGCCATCTTCACAAACCAACACTCGACCACCAAGCTGTCCAACGGAATATGCTTAAGCCCTCAGCAAGATCCAAAATAAAAGATATTGTGATTGTAATGAACACAAGGTGAGACAGAGAACAGGTTTCAAGTGCAGGGCGCAGCAGGTGTTTATTGCAAAGGACCGCAGGAGGAGGCACGTAGCTGGGTCCAGGGGCATGCAGAAGGTCATACACAGGGGCTATAAAAGGGCAACAGTACAGGCAGGGAAAATGCTAGTAACCTAGTCCAGGAGATCAGGCAATAGGCAGATAACAGTAAATCCGCTAAAGTACAGGCAAAAACTATCATACAAAAGCGGCATAAATCACAGCGGAAACCCCAGTGCTCAGAACAACAAAACAAACAATACCTCACAATGATGGGGTGCAAAGAACTTAACTAAATAGTGTGTGTAAATGACATGCAGGTGAGTGAACAGGTGATTATAATTCAGATGATTGGAATCTGGAGAGTGAGCTGCGTTCAGGGGATCTAGGTGTTTGAGAGTGTGAGCTGGAAAGTGAGCTACGTTCAGGGGATCTAGGTGTTTGAGAGTGTGAGCTGGAAGCAGATGTTACAGTGATATCAATTTAAAAAAATTGACTTGGCCATGAACGGGATCTTTTTCACTTACTAATACACTGGTGCCTTCAGTGGCCTCTCATTTAAACTGCACAGGATCATGCTGGTGGCCATCTGGTGGAGAATACAAGTGAAGAGAACATAGTTATGAATACTCATTTGAAGCTCTGAACCCCTGAGTTCCTTGATAGCTCAACAGGTTAGTGCTGGAGTGGCAAGCCAACTCCAACATGGGTTTGAATGCTAGCTTTGCCCAAGATGTTTATATTTAAGTGTTCTAGACTTGTCTGGTTAAATATCACAGATGAGCACTTGTCAGATCTCAGGAGTGGCTCATGAGGTATATGCTGGGTTTTACACACCCAGCACTTCAAGGTCACATTTCTTGCAATGTGGGTTTGAGTCCCACTCAGTCTGTCTCTCCTTCATGGTGAAGTAGGAGGTGGTGTTGCTGGATCCAGTATCTGGTAAGTGGGCTGGGGTTGCCCAGGATGGTGCACTGGTAGGGATACCCCATAGGGGAGGGGTAGATGGGGGCACTGGCTCCCCTGGGGATAGTGGGGAGGAAAGGCGTGGCTATTAGCAAAGGTGAAGAAAGAACAGGACGGGTTAACACAGACATCTCCGTCATGTGAGGCATGGGTTCAAAATCCTGCAACTATTATCTTCAAGCCTCTGATCATTTGCATGGTTAGATATGTCATGTCTCAATGGGTTAATGCACACTCATTCAATTCCTAAACAATCAGCTCATTGATAGACACTATGCGCCACAGAGGTACAGCTCACAGCACTTAAAAAAAACCTTTTGACAGCTCTTCCAACCTATGTGAAATGAAAAGCAAACAAGACAGATCTGAGAACCTTGCGCCTGTTAATAATCATGGCAGTAATCCGAAATGGTAATGTTAGTCATGACCCCAGTCTTGCAATGTCATTAAATATAACTGCATTCACTAGATTTAATTGCATACATCTTCTAATGTCATCTCTAATATATTGTAACTATTCCAAATTGTTTCACATGAAGAGAGGCATGCTTATGTGCCTGTTTGCGAAGCATGGACCAAACATTGAAATAGGAGTAGAACTTTTACTGTGGATATGGAATGGAGATGAGAACGAGAATTGGAGGGGAGGAAGCCACGTGCTGTAGATGAAGGATCCTTACCCGTGGACTGTAGTGTAATAACACATAATACCACATAGCTGTGGTAGGCTGCTGTGGTGATGGTGTCATTCTGAAGTATCTCAATGTGTGAAAGACAGTCATTTCAACCAATATTTTACTGACAGTATTTTTTGTTGTTGACAATCAACATTTGCTTGATCAGCCTCTTTCAGATCGTAGTTTATTATGTAGAATGCATATGCTGCTTTGGCATGTTGAACAAGGAATCACACGTAAGCTTTAGTCATGTTTGGCCCAGGTTTGTGCACCTGTTGTAGTGAATCTTCAGGTGGAGTTTGATATCCTCCTGTGGATTAAATACATTTAAATAAAGATGTGTCTGTTAGCAGATGCTCAAAGCGATTTACAGGAACAATTAGGGTTGAGTGCCTTCCTCAAGGGCAAATCAACATATTTTTTATTTAGTCAGCTTGGGGATTCAAACCAGAAACTTTTTGGTTACTGGCCCAAAGCTCTTAACCACTAGGCTACCTGGTGCCCGTAAAAGCGAAGAACAGGGTGTGGCAGGTCAGGAGGGCAGATGAGGCTGGTGGGAGGTGCCATAGGAGGATGTACTCATTGTAATGGCTAGAATGAATTATATTGAACTGTATCAAAAATATGGAAACCACATGTTTGAATCCGTTCCATTGATTCCAATCCAGCCATTACAATGAGCCCATCCAAAAAAAAGAAACGTCCCTTTTTCATTATCGCTCAAAGATAATTTGTAAAATTCCAAATAACTTCACAGATCTTCATTGTAAAGGGTTTAAACACTGTTTCCCAATTTAATGAGCATGCACCTGTGGAACGGTCGTTAAGACACTAACAGCTTACAGACGACGGAAGGCAATTAAGGTCACAGTTATGAAAACTTAGGACACTAAAGAGGCCTTTCAACGGACTCTGAAAAACACAGAAAGAAAGATGCCCAGGATCCCTGCTCATGTTTGCGAACATGCCTTAGGCATGCTGCAAGAAGGCATGAGGACTGCAGATGTGGCCAGGGTAATAAATTGCAATGTCCATAACTGTTGTAAGGCAGGTCCTCACCAGACATCACTGGCAACAACGTTGCCTATTGTCACAAACCCACCGTCGCTGGACCAGACAGGACTGGCAAAAAGTGCTCTTCACTGACGAGTCGCGGTTTTGTCTCACCAGGGGTTATGGTCGGATTTGCGTTTATCGTCGAAGGAATGAGCATTACACCGAGGCCTGTACTCTGGAGCGGGATCTATTCGGAGGTGGAGGGTCTGTCATGGTCTGGGGAGGTGTGTCACAGCATCATTGGACTGAGCTTGTTGTCATTGCAGGCAATCTCAACGCTGTGCGTTACAGGGAAGACATCCTTCTCCCTCATGTGGTACCCTTCCTGCAGGCTCATCCTGACATGACCCTCCATCATGAAAATGCCACCAGCCATACTGCTCGTTCTGTGCATGATTTCCTGCAAGACAGGAATGTCAGTGTTCTGCCATGGCCAGTGAAGAGCCCGGATCTCAATTCCATTGAGCACGTCTGGGACCTGTTGGATCGGAGGGTGAGGGCTAGGGCCATTCCCCCAAGAAAAGTCCGGGAACTTGCAGGTGCCTTGGTGGAAGAGTGGGTCAACATCTCACAGCAAGGACTGGCAAATCTGGTGCAGATTATCATCACTTAATGCAGCTGGTGGCCACACCAGATAATGTTACTTTTGATTTTGACCGCTCCCCCTCCCCTTTGTTCAGGGACACATTATTCAATTTCTGTCACTTCTGTGGAACTTGTTCAGTTTATGTCTCAGTTGTTGAATCTTGTTATGTTCATACAAATATTTACACTGGTTCAGTTTGCTGAAAATAAATGCAGTTGACAGTGAGAGGACATTTCTTTTTTTGCTGAGTTCATATGTCCTCCCACCAGCTTCCTCTGGGTCAAGGTGTTTAGTAAAGTAGAGATATGGATGTGGGACAGAGGGTCACCTGGAGGGAAGAGGAGGAACCTATTAACTCTAAGATAACAACACCTGAATAATGCATGTCAGTACGGTATTGCAATAATAAATACACCTGTTCAACAAAAGATGTAGGTCTGTATTTGTAACACCAGGGGGCATTTTGTGACACAGAATCTCCCACATACTGAATGACCTGACATTAGACCAGACCGAGGTAGAAGATAACTCCAATATCACTCAAATCTATGGCTGTCATAACCATGGTTTGCCATAATCATATAATCAAGATTACACTTCTCCTTCTTTGATATCAGCATGGGATTAGTAAAGCTCTGCAAATTCCATTGAAAACATAGAGTTGTGGATATATTCTCTGAAAAGTACCCAATTCGTCTCCTCCGACCCACCTCCAACAGTGACCATCTCATCTCTTCCTCTAAGCAGGGGGAGGGTATAAAGCAACCCACATACCATCAGGAAATAATATTAGAATAGAATATCCAATTAACACAACATGATATACAGAGACTTGCTCTGTATTTATAGGTACAGAAATCACAGTTCCTCTCAGAGCATATCCTTCCTTCTTGACTCCTCCTCAGTTAAGCAGAGCTCCAATCAGCTAGTGTAGTGTAGTGATATCTGTAGGTCAGGAGTCATCATCACCCAACCTTCAACCCCCAGCTGTCACATTACTATATACCTCTTATCAGTAGGTGGCCTGGTTTAGGACCAGCTACATCTGTCTGTACTTGTCCTTCAGTCTCAGTCTCTCGGTCTCTCCGCTGGCACGGCTGCTGCTGGGACCTACATACACCACAGATAGAAACACACACCACCATGGGTTGCTGTAACAAGCTGTGTGGGCTAAAGGCTGGAATTGGGGCTGGAATTGCAGTGGCCATATTAGGTATAATCCTTATCCCCGTGGGGAACAATATCATCCGTGAGACTGTTACAAAGGTGAGTGTCAGCTGGCTAGAGCTGTAACCATTTTGGATTTCCAAAAGGTCCGTTTAGGAAAAAGTGGTTTGCTGCTAGCGAGAAAGGGACATGAGAGTAGATTCTAAACAGTAAGTGAAAGAAACATCTTCATTTGTTCAATCTCTTGCAGGTCCCAGGTCATATTTTCCAAATGCATCTAAAAAAGTTGACATAGCTTAAATAAATGCGTGAAAAGATTGCTGCTTTACTTAAAATCAGGACACTGTATAGAAAGTGTTTCTGTCTGTCTGGTGAATGCAGGAATCGGTCATCGAGCCTGGGACCACAGCCTGGGACAACTGGGTGTCTGCAGACACACCTGTCTACAGACAGTTCTGGCTCTTTGACGTGCAGAACCCACAGGATGTGGTGGAGAATGGGTCAAAGCCCACATTGGTGGAGAAAGGGCCCTACACATACAAGTAGGTCCCTACTCACTCAGATGCCTCTAAAAGATCAACAAAATGATGTATATACGATGTGCATCATCTCTGTTAGGTGATTTCAATGCTGTATAGAGGAAGAAAACCTATGGTGTTGTTCATCTCCACTTTGTATTCTAAATATAATTGGATGACTTTGAATTATAAATTGCTCTTTAATATCTACTACTAATATAGATGAAGAGAAAACACCTATATTTGAATACATCTAATCTAGAATCCAATCTAATATGATATAATGTACGAGAGATTAAAAGTCACTGGGTGAGAAAGCAGGAGACGAAAGGGTGGGTGACACTCGTCCGTGTGTGTCTCTCTACCCATCAGGACGCGGTACCTGCCCAAAGAGAACATCACGGCCAACCCAGAGAACCACACCATCTCCTTCCTGCTCCCTGCGGGGGCCATATTTGAGCCCTCCCTGTCTGTGGGGTCTGAGGAGGACAGTGTCACCTCCCTCAACCTGGCTGTGGCTGTAAGTGGGTGACACCTCATTATCTTGTGATGGCTCTCTCTACCTGTCTGAGTGGATGTTGTGTATTCCACCTCTGTCGAGGTTCCTTTGTCTGGAGTAGAGAAAAAGGACAATAAGGAGAGCTGGGGTTGAAGGGAACCAAGTGTCTGGATTAAATGAGCACAACATAAGTTATGTTATGCTTGTTCTTCTAGAAAGTTCTCCCATCTCCACAGAGGAACTCTAGAGCTCTTTCAGAATGACCATCACAAATCCTTCGACCTCATGGCTTGGTTTTTGTTTTTTGATCTGACATGCACTGTCAGGTGGATTCCAATCAAGTTGTAGAAACATCTTGGCCTCCCAAGTGGCGTAGTGGTCTAAGACTGTGCCACTAGAGATCCTGGTTCGAGTCCAGGCTCTGTCGCAGCCGACAGGGAGACCCATGGCGCGGCGCACAATTGTCCCAGCGTCGTCCGGGTTAGGGGAGAGTTTGGCCGGCAGGGATGTTCTTGTCCGATCACGCACTGGCGACTCCTGTGGCGGGCCGGGCACAATGCAAGATTGGATACCACGAAATTGGGGAGAAAAGCGGGCATTTAATTATTATTTTTTTAATTAAAGAAAAAGAGAAAAGAAAAAGGATGAAACAGGATGCACCTGAGCTTCATTTCGAGTCTCATAGCAAAGGGTCTGAATACTTATGTAAATAAGGTATTTCTGTTTTTATATGTTATATATTTGCAAATTAAAACCTGTTTATGCTTTGTCATTATGGGGTATTGTGTGTTGATTGCTGAGTATTTGTTTTATTTAATCAATTTTAGAACAAGGCTGTAACCAATCAAAATGTCAAGTGGTCTGACTACTTCCCGAAGGCACTGTAGATAACAGATCGGGACCTTTGTATTCTATATGTTTAAGGATCTATGAGGTTAGAGTCAATAATACAACCATTTGTAGGACACAGCCCTCTCTCGCACGTCACCACATCAGTCATAAAACCTTTCTGTTGCAATCCTCTATCTGCATGAGCTGGGGAAGCAGTAATATGCAGGTGTGCTGACATTATGTAATGTACTCGTTTTGAATCATGGAAATGCAACTTCCTTTTTCTTCTCCTTCCTTTCAGGGTGGGTACAAGTTGTTACCCCCATGGGTACTGGAAGCTGCAATAAAGTTAAACAATGTCTCCCTCTTCCAGCGACGGACAGTGAGGGAAATACTCTGGGGTTACAAAGACCCCATTCTGAAAGGGACACTGGGCCTCTTTTTTCCTGTAAGCTCACCAGCATATCATTTTCACACACCTTCCCTATGTAGAATAATACAAATCCTTTATTTTCATACACCTTCCCTATATAGAATAATACAAATCCTTTATTTTCATACACCTTCCCTATATATAATAATACAAATCCTTTATTTCGTTTTATATGTACGTTATTCTAAAAAATACCAATCTACATTATTTATGTTACATTCACTGAAAATGTAAGAATAACTTAATGAAATGTCATGTACTATGGTGTGATGTGCTGTTTCCTCAGTACAACGGCACATATGATGGGCCATACAATGTCTTCACGGGCAAGGATGACATCTCTAAAGTGTCTATCATTGACAGCTGGCGGGGGGAAAAGTGAGTCTATCTTGAGCCTCCACACACTGAAGTTGATGGAGAGTTGTTGTGAGGGTTGAATCTAAATAGTGCAATGAGTACACACTAATCTTCCCCCCATATCATAACAGGGACCCATGATGTAATTCTCTTACCGTTTTTCCGTTACCAGATGTAAATCCACTTCACCTATTGTAATATCAATAAACAAAATAAAAAATAAATAAACTGTAATTCTGTTAGAAAAATGTGCATCTGCACAGTTCTAGTAAACGTTGTTTTGTGACATTTTCTGTGTAAATTGTTCAAAGTAGTCCTTGTGCATAGAGTTGCATGGTTTGTTGTTAAACTTTGAAATCAATGCTTTTTGTTTGGCGTACATCTTAAAGTGAAACATCTGAGTCTGTTACCGTTACCGTACCGTCCATATTGTCAGTTCAGTCTAATGGCGTCATGGATTTACAGCATCATCTGTAGAATTCTCCTGGCAAACCATGTAAAACCACAGGTCTTTGGTGAGTGTAGGCAGGCTGCGGACTGGCTATCTGGTATTTTGGGCAAAAGCCAGATGGGCTGGTCCATTTATAGCACAGTAGGCCTGTCTAACTAGTTTTTTTTTGTGCCCCAAATAATGATCTGGCTAATAATGGGGGCCTCAAAGAAAATAAATAGGCCGGTGTGGGGGCCTCAAGGAAAACAATATGCTGGTATGTTTGAAATGCCAGGGCCAATTTATTGTCCCAATCCACCCCTGAATGTAGGTAGTTTTTGTCTGGGTCGTATTACCCAATAACTGATGGCTTTACTGATTTCTCTGTAATAGGAAGGTGTCTTTCTGGAACAACACATACTGCGACATGATCAACGGCACAGGTACAGTCACCCAAATACCCAGGCAGCAAACAATTTGCATTGAATCACTGTCTTGTTGAATTACATTTTACTCACACAACCAAAACATTTCAAATGCATAAGAAATCAATTAAGAACACTGGAGAATCATTACTAAATCATCTTATACTCCCATGGTTAATATATTCAATTCTATGTTCTTTACCATTGTTCTGACTATTTTCATCAGATGGCTCGTCATTCTCTCCCTTCCTGGACAAGAAGAAGCCTCTGTACTTCTTCTCCCCTGACATCAGCAGGTGGAGTGATCATTTACCTATTGGGGTGGAAAGTAATGTTCAGATCTAATGTAGACTGGTGTTACGGTATACGATGACAAGTGGAGATGATAACACATCAATGTTCAGATCTCATGTAGACTGGTGTTATGGTATACAAAGACAAGTGGAGATGATAACTGATTCTGTTTTGCAGAGGCCCTAGTCTGTAAAGCAACTTCTATCAGCTTTAATCCTGTTCACTGCCGTCATACAGTCAATAGAAATGTACTACTTGTTTATCATACCCCTTAAAGTCTGGAAGGAACTCTTCACTAAGTAGGGCCCCTGATCTTCTATTCCCATCACTTTTGAAGATGCCCTTTTAATCATGACCACAAGAGGTCAGGCCCTGGAAAAAACAAAGAGCCTTGTCTCATAAAAGCACTTTTCTTCAATGTCTTCAGGTCTGTGTCAGCTGAGTATGAGAGGAGCCTGAACCTGAAGGGGATCGAGGTGTACCGGTTCAAACTGCCCCCGCTCACCCTAGCCTCCCCTGCAGTCAACCCAGACAATCAGTGCTTCTGCACGGACTCCGTGGTCTCTAAGAACTGCACATCGGCCGGAGTCCTGGACATTAGCTCCTCTCGTGGTGAGGGACACGGGCAACAGTCACTAACTGGTTCCTGCACTGCTGGACATCAGCAGATAAAAATCATAATATGATCTATTAGCACTGTATGAATGGCACAGAAGTCTAATAAATTAATATTTTTGTCATGTCAGCAGACGCTCTTATCCAGAGAGACTTACAGGAGCAATAAAGGGTTAATAGCAACTAGCATTTACTGTAGTTCCATTGGACTACAAGCAGGTCCCAGAGTTTTTCCTGGTCAGGGAAAACTGTGGGTTCTACACGTACTGTAAGCATGCCCTGTGTACAGTACCAGGTGATCAACGTGTCCATCTTTGATATTCTCAACCAGGACAACCAGTCTACATCTCCCTGCCTCACTTCCTGCATGGTAGTCCATACCTGATTGAAGATGTAGAGGGCCTTGGTCCTAGTGAGGAGCATCACGTCACGTTCCTGGATGTGGAACCGGTGAGAGCCCTGCGTCCATTCACCTTTCACCTCTGACCTCTAGAAGATGTCAAATGACCTTCCCAACTATGCAGTCATCCGTGAATATGCTCCCAAAAAAGTCTTAGCACGCATAGTATTCTTGTGCTGTTCTCTCAATAAGCGACATCTTTTTGCTCTCGCATCTATTTAGATTTTGACAGATCCTGGTTGTCTGTTGCTGGCGTGTACAGTACAGTAGGCCTAACTGCTGTGGGAATAAATGTGTTTGGTGTTTGTTTCCGTCAGACCACGGGGTTCAGTCTGAGGTTCGCTAAGAGACTGCAGGTGAACATGATGTACGGCCCCTCCAAGATCATCACGTAGGTTTAATGTCTCGGTCTATTATTTTCCCGTACTTTACTATTGTATGTACAGACACTCATCCAAGGATATCTCACTCTCATTACATATTCTCCAGGGTGTTAAAGAAAGTGAAGGACTACACCGTGCTCCCTATAGTTTGGCTAAATGAGGTAAGTCATTTGAGCTGTACTTACTGCTGCCAGGCCTTACTTCTAAAACTTTTAAACTTGCGTTTGTTATGGCACATTTCCAAAGTATTTCCTGAGTATATAACCTCTCGTTTCTGTACGTGCTACACCTCAACGACTGTCTGTTTCCACAGACGGCATCCCTGGATGACGAGACAGCGGACAGGTTTAAGAAGGAGCTGTTATCTCGTGTTGACATGCTGGAGACGGTGCAGTTCACGCTGATAGGCTTAGGGTCAGCAGCCTTGGTACTCTGCACAGTGGCACATTGTTTGGTAAGCAGAAACAACAACAAGCTTGTGTGAGAGGGACAATGCTGCTGGACAACAGAGGAACAGCGGGGGTACAAGGACATCAGTGTGCTGTAACTTGTCACTTAATATCACGCACGTTCATCATTTGTGTTATTTACAATGTCAAAATTCTTGCTCTGATACAAAGCGAGGATATATTGTAGACATTGTGGGAGTTAGAATGTACTTTTTCTTTGTACAAATTCTTATAAAACTGTTCCTTTATGTTATTGTAATTTGATTTGCACACACCTCCCGGCTAGATTTTGGTCAGGGATCCTGAAAGCTAGAATATACGGCGGTTAAAATTGCTATGACATTAACGTAGCGAACATTCATGACTCCAATAAAAAGAAATCAAGCTGATTCAAATGTATTCAACTTAATCTCGGCTCCCACTGAAGTTGAGCCATGAATATCAATGGAGGCAGGAACGGGGAGGAAGTGAAGTTGTTTTATGATACCCTGCTTCTCAAGGGGTCTTAAGCTAGACTCATGCCGTGCCATAACCCTACTTAAACTGGCCCACCTAACCAGCTTAGGTTCTCATTACTGGAACAAACCGCTCTATTGTACATTTGAAGACAAATTATTCAGTTTCCCTTTCACCTCATGTGGCCCGTAAATCAAAATGAGAGTGAAAACAACCCCATACGGATGATTATTCTGTGGTTTCTGCATGGCACTTGGGTTTGTTTGGTAAGAAAGCACTGTTTTTCCCCGCAAGGAACCCTCCCTTAGTTTTAAGGGGTTTAAGGTGACCATTTGCCGGTTCCCGGGGCGCTTTGATACCGCTGTCTACTCTAGAGAGTACAGTAACAGTGGAAAGTGTTTCATTGAGATTGAACGAGAAATCTTTACTTGCCTTAGTGCTCCTCAGCTCTCTAGCGTTCCCTGCACCAGCACACTCTAAAGCAGCCATTTTCTTTCTAAGCCAGATCTTCTAAGATGTGTGGCTGTTTGAAAATGAATAATAAGTACTGAATATGAATCTACAAACGGAAACTAACCAATATTCAATGCTAGTTCTAACAGCAGCTACTGATATCTTTATTTAAATATTCTGAAGGAAAGTAGGTCATGCCTAAGTATAATTTCTCAAGTATTTAAACTTGTGGATACCTAATAAATCACATTGTAAATCTATTCAGCTTCACTTGGAGTCATTACACTGTTTCCCAGAATTCTTTCCCGTTTCCCATATCCACCCTATTTGCATGGGCAGCTTCTTCCTACCCATAATTCCTCAGAAGGGACCCCTGACCTTTTTCTCAATATTAATGCTGCATTCACGTGCTAGTCGGAAACTTACATTTTCGACTTGCTAACTGGTTGTAGTTATTATACACGTACCGCGTTCAACCAGTTAGTAAGATGGATATTTCAGATTTCCAACTAGCACATGAACACGGCAAATATGTAGCCAACAGAACAGTAATGTGATTGTTTTCATTCATCATACAATTTCATCAGTGGAAGCTGCTGAGGGGAGGACGGCTCATAATAAATGGCTGGAATGGAGTAAATGGAATGGCATCAAATGCATGGAAACCATGTCTAAGATGTATTTGATACCACTCCACCAATTCCACTCTAGACATTACCATAAGCCTCCCCCCAATTAAAAGGTGCCACCAACCTCATGAATTCCATGCATTCAATAAATCGATGTAATTCCTAAGCGTGACTGAACAGTGAAAGTGTATCACATCTGAAGAGATAAGTGAAATATGGGGACTTCCTGCTCCTTGGAATGATCCTGTTGTTCCTTTCCTGTCAGATTCATCTCTGACTACCTACAACCTAAATGTAGGACATTCAAAGTAGTTTCTAAATGCATTTATTCAGGCTGTCATTACATTAATAAATAGAAATACACCAGTTTTATGATGACATGGAAATGACATTGAACATCACTATGACGACACTTTTGTTAAACGTTTGACTCGACCTCAACTCGTCAGTCTAGAGATTTATGTTTTCAGGAAAAGCCAGACCTTCAAAAAAATATTTTGTCAAACAGAAAATATAGCTCTACGATTTGCAGATACGGTCAAGAATGTTTGATGAAATATGTTAAATTATATACACTAGGGTCACATTCCAAAGCGCAGATCCACAAAAACTGGACACAATGACATAAGTTACAATGATGAAAAATAAAGAATGAAAAACACTCTGTACACATACAGACCATGAATACATCTACACAGACTATACTTCTGAGACAAACAGGAGAGAGCTATTCACACTATAGAAAACAGAGAGCGCCAATCTGACCATCTCACAAACTGTGAACGAAATGATTAGAATGATATTCAAGTTAAATGGTCGTCATGGTTATTTTTGATCGTGCACGTCTGCCTTGCTGTACGTGAAATTAAAACTCCGTAAGGGGATGAAATATATCTCATCAAATCATGGATCAAGAAAATGCAAACCCCAAAATCAGGAGTGTACATGCATGTACCTGAATACAAAAGCTAGGATGTGCGTCACTGCTATACTCCATCAGTATAAAACCAATCCAGCGATGTATTGCAAATAGCCACAAAGTTAAGATGGAGAATATACACATTAACATGCTTATGTGCTGACGACACAGTATCGTACACTATCGAAGAGATACTTGTACAGTATGGCACAATGTCCCGTACCATTTAAGAACATAAATGTTCCAAGTAACGTGAATAAATACAGGAAAGACGACGGAAAATGTTAGGTCACAGCATTCTATGACCTTTGTCCTATTCAACGTGATGTTTAGAATATGACTGAGTAAGGATTGTGAACATGTCGGGTGGTCTTACCAGTGTTCCTGTAATAAATTGAGCAGAATCCCTCCCAACAAAGGTTCTTTGCTCACACAGCGCTACGTGCTCTAGTGTAACGGTACTGTCCATATGGGTGGCAGCTGAGCTGGAGGTGTACTTTGGCCTAGCCACTGTTTCAATTTCCAAGGCTGGAATATTTTTATTGGGACCACTTAGTGTGGACAATATGCCCTTTGTATAGGCTGTGCTGCTATTTTATCTGGTGTTAGGAGGGATAGAGTTCCTCCATAGAGACAGGGCTACAATGTGAACATAGAAGCGGGTCATACAATGAGAGATTTGTTTCTGATATTGACGACAGCCCTGTCGTTTTGTCAAATGGAAAACTGTAATAGGTGGTAGTTGTAAACCGTGTTCATATGGTTGAATATGATATGAATATGAGTCAATGTACAGTTGCAGAGCAGAGTGTAAACAACTAGGGTGCTCCCTATGAAACACCCCTCTTGGATATACAAATTAATATGCCAATGATCTCCCTACTCAAATCACAATCTTTACCATCTGTAAGTCCAGGTTTGTTCTCCTTGGACCAGACATCCATCCATACTAAGCCATTATACGCTGCTTGATGCATTTCCCCATGCTGTAAATGTCTATACAGAATATACTACAATACTGCTATCAGACCATTTGCCTACTGTATAGCGTGAACACAGTATATATGTGTGGCAAGTATTATCATAGAGCTATGGGAGCAGCATTGAATGCAGTAAGTCATCCTGTGTATGTAGCCTACGACACCTGAACCCGATGCCTAAATCCACACATCTCCATGTGTCCTGATCCAGGGTCAGGGCTTACACCTCTGTCTAAATGGCGAGTGTGACAGGATGTGAGGTGTGCATGTATATCACAGTCATCTGGTCAGTGTACCTCATGCATATAAGACTACAGACAGACCCAGGCAGGGTGAGTCCCACTCTCTCCTTGTAAACCTACAGTAGCTTGAGCTAGGGAAGTGTTCAGTTCAGGTCCATTGCCTCTGGGCAGGGCGGGAGCTCGGGGGTTGTGTGTGTGTGTTCATGTATACCCCCTCTACACAGCCCTTGTCTCCACCAGTCAGACATCAGGCAGTTCCAGGTGGTTCCTGCGGTTGCGGCTCTTCCGGAGGTCTAGCAGGGGCTTGAGCTTGGCCATGTCACCCCGTAGGGGAGGCCCTCCCCTCGGCCCCTTCTGCTGCCTGGCCCCTTGCAGGCTCTGGAGCTGCTTTTTCTCCTTACAGTACTGCTGTATGGCCAGGCTCTCTGCAGGGCTGAAGGCTGAGAGCAGGGCCTTGGGGTGCAGGGTGCTGGCCCAGGCCCAGGGAGACTGCTGCTTGTCCATCAGCACTGACACCATGGCCTCACTCAGGACACGCAGGCGGAGCTTGGCCACGGTGCGCTTGAAGGTGTTCTCCGTGGCCAGGCAATAGTACAGGCCCTGGTCGGACAGCTGGACGGAGCGGATGAGCAGGCCGTGGTCAGTGGCGACCACACGGTCACCCAGCTTCACCTGGAAGGGGGAAAGAGAGGTGTCAGCAGAATGGTCTTAATTGTCCTATAGCATAACACATTATCCCACAGCATGATCTGTAGTCAAGTAAATCGAGCAAAGACAAGTCAACTTCAAGTGCCACTCCAGTCTCCTTTTCAGCTCATTTAACACTGGATTGACTTAACGTAAGGCACATCTCAATAGGTGGTCCAGATATGTCATGACATAGCACAAGGAAGGGGGAGGGCTTTACTCCTTTGTTCTCTATTGTCCCACAAGCAAGGGGGGAGGCCCATGACATCACGACTTCCCATCAGCCCAACGCCATGAATGCCCTACTCCTTGAAGTTTGCAGTTATGTCTAAAACACAATTTCACAAAGATGTGAATCCTTATAAGAGCAGGTTCTCTTAACACAGCCCCGTATCATTTCTCATGGCCTGATGGGCAGCAGGAAGTCTCAGAGGGTGTCAATAATGTGAAATGTTTCCCCCCGTTGAGAATAGACTCATTAGTTAGGTCCCGTATCACATCTGATCTACAGTATATCTCATCATTACTCATTATCTTGTTACACAGCCAAGAAATACTTTACAACGTCATCCCCGAGGCATGACATGATAGTGGTCTGATATTACTTCAAACACGTCGTCACAATCGAAGGATACCTACTCAATCCTCCTTTACGTCATGGGATTCCATTCTTGCCTAAAACGTCATTGATTTGCAAGAAACTGGAGTCGGAATTGAGCCAGCTCTGACATTGAACACACAGAATGAATCATTCGATTTCTATGGTTCAACCCAGCTTCTCAATTAACTTTGACTCGGGAAGTTGTTGTCTGACCTCTTTCCTCCTGTCATTGTCTCTGTGGATGAGCCAGCGAATGGAGGCCTGAGGGGACTTAGGAAGACACTCTAGGAAGGTGGTGTTGTTCTTCACTCCATACTGGGTCATCTCCACCGCGTTCCTGTACGCTGAAACAAGGGTGTTTCACACACGTCAACTCATTGACAGACATAAACCACACAACAGGATGATGTAGGTCCCAAGAGTCAGGGTCAAAAGTTGACCGGAGGGTTAGTGACACCTGCAGTACAACCAAACCCTCACAGTCACTAGGGGGTGAATCCTAACTTCCACTTAAGTCTAATTTTCAATTAGTCTCCCATTGAAATTTGACTCAAGTTAAGATTATCCCCCAAGTACGCTTGTTTGTCAGATTGAATCCCCACTGAGATGCACTTCATATCTGTATAGTAGAACAAGCTTGGTTGACCTGGTCTTTAACTGACAGCATTGTCATCTGATGTTTGTGTCCCAGCCAACTAGCTCATCCCCATGCTGGATGGATGACAGGGTATAGACTAATTAGCACCGATGACCATGTGGTTTGGTCCCATGACATATGTTCATTTACACAGACTTATACTGGAATGTAGCACTATGGGGATCGTAGCGCCTCCCCTTGTTAGACTGCTTGCCGACAGCTGATTGAGTGAATCATCTCTGCATAGTCTGTTTGCTTACACACACACACACACACACACACACACACACACACTCTCACTCTCAAGGGGACAATACAGTAAAACACTATGCACCTGCTGCTGACCCACAAGGGCCTGAACTCAAATGACCCATAAACCAACAGAATCTATGTTAGACCCTTTTAGAGTAAAATGAGTACAGCTGGGATAGACTAGCCACATAACAAATGAGTCGAGGAAATCAGATAAATGGATAAGCACACCAATGCCCTCTGTTGGCCAATTCAACAGAGCTGTGGGTTTCTCAGGCATTTGGTGCACGTTGGCTGGATGTTGTCATACCTTTCAGGTTGAATCCTCTGCACTGAGTCAGTGGGTTGCCATGGATGATGTCCTGTCTTCTGCTCCTTCTGTATAGAAACCATAATCATCCAGAAATATTCCAATGCCACAATACAGTACCCTTATATATATATATATATATATTTAAATAAAATGTACTATGAAGTGGCCTAACTGTTGAATCCTGTCAAATATATTGTATATCTAGTTTCATTGCCTACATAAACTAGTTGGAGAATACCTACCTTTCACAAAGCCCAGTAGCTTAGAAACATGGTTACACCAACCCTCCAGCCCATTATGAAAATCTCTAAAATCCCCAAATATCAACAGTGAGGAAGGACCACTGAGCCAGACAGAGGTGTGAGGAAGATTTGACAGTGTTATTCCACTATATGGTTCAGTCGCCTCCCATCCAACAGCTACAGGGAGAGAGAGCTTAAACAGCAGGCTTTCTGAGGAGTAAAAGGGCAGAGCCTCTGTTCCCTGACCAAGCTGCACTTGAACTGTGGTTGACTGAAATGGCAGCTGAGCAGCCGGTGAGGAGGGAAACCAGAGGGGGGACTGTTCAAAGTAGAACGGTATCACTCACTGTGCTACGGCTATGGTTGGATCAATTCAAGAATACATGGTGTATACACTGAGTATACCAAACACAGACAAGGACCAGGACAGGAACCGTGTCAGAACAGGGGGAACAGAATGACATCACAACGATAATGCTGAAGCGGGGAACAACCTCTGGAACAGACAGATATCGGGGAGGTAATGAAAGCAGGTGATTGAGCCCAGATGAGCCTGACTTGTCTTTATTCCCAGCTAATTCCCCATGAATAACCCCTTAGCTATGTGAAGTGTTGCCCTATACTGTAACCCTTAACAACCTGGGTCCTCAGCACCAATGTTTTACGGGTAAAAGCAGACTGCACCATAGAGCGGAATAACACTGTAAAATGTTAATTGTGCCGCTCGGTTTGCTTTAGAGTGGTCTTTTCTCACAGTTGGCATTGTACTGTTGATGTTGACCCAACCCAGGGTCTGTAGTACCGTACCTCTTGCCAGTGGGGTAGAAGCGGGAGCAGCTCAGGCCGTCCCAGGCACAGTAGGGGTCTCTGGCCAGGCAGCAGTCGGCGCAGGCTGAGCCGTAGGCATGGCAACGGTGCAGAGACACTTGAGACACGCCGTGCTCTGAACTTACGTACAGCTGTTGCTGCAAGGCAAAACAGTTCAAATGTCAACCACACTGTTTGTTTTAATAAGTGGAAGCGTGACTTAACTAAGTTAAGCTCACAGACAATTATGGCTTATTATCTGGCTTTCCGGCTGAGTCACAATTTTAATGCAGAAAATAAACTATTGCACTAGGCGATAGCAATGAGCTAATCAGAAGCATTTTGAAACAATATTGAGATACATTAAGCACTGCTTGCATATACTTACTTTTTTGGAAGATATTCTCAAGTTTGTCACTGGAGCTTGGTCCTGGGAAGAGAGAAACATGCCACAATGTCAATAATATTATGTAACAAATGTTGTGACCCTATGTCATAAAAGTAATGGACCATAATAACTTTCTTATCTTATCATATTACATAAGACTGTAGGTGTGTTTGAGCTAGTCCTTGTTGCACACCGTGAATCTTAGAATGTAAAGGACCAAATGTATATCCTGTGTAGGGGTCTTTTTACCAACACTCAGGTTATCTAACATCCTATTGAGTACCTTGTAACCGTCCAACGCGCGGAACTAGTAGGAATACTATGTGAGATCTCTATGACACGTCAAACTACACTAGTGGGAGACCGGTGTAGTCCAGGTGCAGAGAGAGATTAAAGCTTGGTTGGGCCTTGATCACACAGATGACTTGCTTTGTTTATCATGCTGAGATAAAACAGAGCCTGTGAGGGTTGGTATGGGTGACTGGCATCGCCCTCTAATGTCAGTATGCTTCCCATCAGTCTTGTGTGGTGGTCTAGTGCCCGGGTCATCACGCTCCTGAATGCCCCTCCCTTAGGAGTACAGTCTGTGACCCTTTGTGAAAAAGCCAAGAGCTCCTATTCTGTCTGCATTTGATGTCTGTCTGTGTTTGAGAGAGAGAGAGAATTCAAACCTTAAACACTTCCAGCTCTTCTAGTATCAGATCCTGGTCCAGGGAGCGGTTTGTGGGGAGAGCGATGACCTTTTGCACTGTCCCTTTGTCTGAGGGGACGGGCACACACACACACACACACACACAAATTTTGTTCTGATTTATTCGGATCCCCATTAGCAAACGCATAACGAAAAATACATTACAGACAAAAAAAACTTCACAATTGCCATACTACATGTTATTGTTTTGAAATGTGTGTGTGTGTGTATCTATCAGTTCCATATACGCGTCAGAGAATGGAGACAGCTGTGACCGGTATCCACAGTCAAGCCAGTTGTGGGTTTGTGAGCTTTAGAACCCACAGAGAGGAGAACGGACAAAGGCCACGGAAAGGGGTAGAGCTATGTTTGTCCAGGAGTTAGCTAGCGAGCAGAAGGAGGAGAGAGGAGAGTTACAGGAAGATCTCCTGAAAATCCCTGAAAAAAAACTCCACATCCCTGAAACAAAGCCCCCACCTCTCCGCCCTGCAGTCTGACATTACTGGCATGTCTTCAGGAATCTTGGCGGATTGGAAGGCTGATAAACATAAACAGCTGTGGGTGAGAGAAAGGAGAGAGGCTCCCTGGGATGCATGACGTACAGCCAGCTCCACACTCCCCTCTCAGACCTGTCCTCTTCCTCTTCCTCCTCCACCCAGTGGGCTGCATCGCCCTCCTGAATGTCTATTTCTCTCTCTTGCAGCTCGTTATAGTGCAGTTATTGTTCTATTCACAGAAGAGCGAGACCGACTACTTATCTTGAGTTCATATCCCCTCTGTAATCATTTGCTTATGAAATGCCTGCGTTATGGCATGAGAGCAGAGATGGATTACTGCAATATAGAATGAAATGGAATTATGTGGGTTATGTATAATGAGGGGATTGTGGTGGCGCCACCCCCTGGTGACAGAGTGAACAGGTCATTTAGGCTGTCATGCTGGGGCCTGGAGATCTATTAGCATCCGTAGCCAACATGGATGCTCCATCATGGACGATGTCACACTCTTTACGAAGCATCCCACTCATGTAACCCACCGCGTTAGTCAGAGCTCTTTAAAGTGCAACTCTGATGGTTATTGAACACAAGTGGCGAGACGAGGAATATGAGAATGTTAGTCTGAGGGTATCCTGAACAGGCATCCTGAACAGCTACTTAGGTGCTGATGTAGGCGATGTACAGGCCCTGTGCTGCTCCCAGCCTGTGGTGTGTGTATGTTGTGTGGTGGGGCTGGGTGCTAGTTGTCTCTAACAGATCAATAAGGATGTATCGTTCAGTACAAACCTGTGCCCAGGAAGAGGACCTGGTAGTGCCCGTCTGCGGCGGTCACCTGGTCCACAGCGATGGAGGTGTACTTGTAGTCAGCTTGCGTTCTGACCACCAGGGGCCTCCTGCCCACGGGGTAGATAGGATTGAACATGACCGGGTGGTTCCTGACAAACGTCACCACATCGTCAGGGAACTCCTTGGTGCTCTGAATGTGAGGGGTGAAGGCTCCGCCTGGACACTGGAGGGAGGGAGAAAGAGGAGAGATGCTATAGAGGTGAATAAATCCCTACCACTCAGCTCTGTGACAAAGGTACATAAAGGAAAAGCCTACCCCTGACCCTGAACTCTGCTGTCCTCATCCTCATCGATTAATGTTTCTCTGACCTTGTTTCCTCAACCACACTGATAGACACAGTAGATACTGTGTAGGATAACAACAAGGAACTGTACATTTGCATTGGCGCTCGTCTTATTTTGAGTTCAATACAGATATTAGATCCTAAACTCACTGTTCCAGGCCGGGGGTAGGGGATCCGTCCCTGGTACGCCACCCACTGAAAGTTCGGCCCATCCCTGTGAGCGAACGGCCCATTGAAGACTGTCAAGATGTCTGCCATGTTGTAGACACACACGGCCGAGCCCTTAAACACTGAGCTGTGGGAAACGACACACACATTCCGGCGGTCAGTGTGATGTGGATAACTGACATCCCAGAAGCCCCCAGATCCACCCAGTTAAAACATCAGTCCTTTAAACCCTGCTGTTCATAGGATATCCAAGCCATCAAATCCGGGTGAAGCTTACTGCCACCCCACTTCGCCCTACCCAACTTGCCCCTCTTCCCCCATTCTTGCTCCATTCCCAGAAGGATATGATGCGGTTTGGACCAGACCCCAAAAACCACATGACCATCAGTAATACAGAGAGCCTTTGTTCAGCGAGCAAAACAGAGGAGAAAGCCTGAAGGAGCAAAAGGAAGAAACACATTGTGCTGATAGGAATGACAATGTTGCATAGAGACTACAGACTGTGTTGGAGATTCATATATATATATATATATATATATATATATATATATATATATATATATATATATATATATATATACACACATATATATACACGAGAGAGAGAGCGAGCAAGCAAGCGAGAGCGGGAGAGAGAGCGCAAGCGAGAGATTGCTTGGAGACATGGAGACTACAGACTGTTTGTGTTGGCTATAGAGAGAGGATGAGTCTCAAATGGCCGGGTTAAAAGATACATGTGTTTCCTTAGGATTTATGGAAGGGTCCCGGTACAAGGTTGAGTAACCCTGATCTAGAGACTGCCCAATTAGCCTTGATGATTGAAGAAACCAGGGTTGTATTCACTAGTGCAGAGCATAGCAAATTGTTTTGCAATGTAAAAAAAAAAGTTTCTTATTGATAGTTCCCTTCCTGTTTCTGCACGTTTGCTTCCGTTTAGTTCCTAGTGAATACAAACCTAGTTCCTAGTGAGTACACATAACAGGCATCCATAGCCATCCTGCAAAAGCCCTTGAGGATAAATAAAGTTATTGAACACATACAGTGTCTGAAGTTACCACATACAGTAACAGTAGACCTCAGGAAACACCAGGGGTTACTACATGGTGATACTCTGCATAATGAACTTGCTGTCAACATTGCGAAAGGAAGCAGAGCTCACTAACTGCATTACTAGTACATAAGGAAAAGTGATCAATGTAATGAGAACGGTATGGTAAAGTTAAGTCAATGAGCCAAATACTGTAGTGCCAGAGGAGGCTGGTGGGAGGAGCTATAGGAGGATGGGCTCATTGTCATGGCTGGAATGGAACCGTATCAAACATATGGTAACCACATGTATGACTCTGTTTTATTTATCCCATTACAAATGAGCCCATCCTCCTATAGCTCCTCCTACCAGCCTCCTCTGGTACTACATGCAGGTCACTAGAGTGTGCTCCCAAGTGCTGCAGTGGTCTAAGACACTGCATCTCAGTGCAAGAGGAGTCACTGCAGTACCTATTTTGAATCCAGGCTGCATCACATCCGGGCGTGATTGGGAGTCCCATTGGGCGGCGGTCAATTGGCCCAGCGTCGTCCGGGTTTGGCCGGCGTAGGTGTAACCGATGTGAAATGGCTAGCTAGTTAGCGGTGGCGCGCGCTAATAGCGTTTCAATCGGTGACGTCACTCGCTCTGAGACCTTGAAGTAGTTGTTCCCCTTGCTCTGCAAGAGCCGCGGCTTTTGTGGCGAGATGGGCAACGATGCTTCGAGGGTGGCTGTTGTCTGTGTGTGCAGAGGGTCCCTGGTTCAAGCCCAGGTAGGGGCGAGGAGAGGGACGGAAGCTATACTGTTACATAGGCCGTCGTTGTAAATAAGAATTTGTTCTTCACTGACCCGCCTAGTTAAATAAAGGTTACATTTTAAAAATGAAATGCTACAGTAAGATGATACTGGAGGTCTCTATCCAGGAGCTCCTGTCATGTCTGCTTCATTCCTAATGGTATCCGGTGCTGCCATGCCAGTCAGCATAGCCACTAAGGCTCGAGCAATATCACCATTGGCCTCACCTTGTGGACGTGAAGACGCCGAACACCAGGAGGTTCTTGGGGTGATCAGTTTCCAGCAAAAACACACTCTCTGGAAGGGAATACACAACGTTGTGTTATGGAGTCAGCGTTCATCATGCACCTTATCGTTTAATATTCCTGGAACGGAAGAGTCTGAAGTGGAGATGAATTGAATGAATGTAAGTGTTGACAGACCTCCCTAGACTCAAAGAAGACTAAAATAATACTAGGGTAAGGGTTATGGTTGGGGATAGAGCTAGAAGATAGTTTAAATGTTACTAATAGTCTGTAGAGCATCTACAGGTGGACTAGCCAACTAAAGTGCAACCATGAATTCTTTCAATACTGAGAAGGTCAACAAACCGGTGTAAAGACCCTTCTTATAATCCAAAACACCTGAGATCCATTGGTATTTGTTAAGACTGGCCAGGTAGATGTTGAGTTGTAGGTAAACAGGAGAAGTGGTTTGGGTTGGAACAGTTCCAGGCCTTTGTAAACACAGTAGGTAGGTGTTGGCGTGTTCCTCACCGAGCTCGTCAAAGTGTGTCTCTGTGCCGTCCTCCTCCAGAACTGAACACACCATCCGGGCCTTCAGGAACGTGGTCCACTTGTTCACCAGGCTGCGCTGGCCACCTATGTCATTCTGTAGACATTGAAAGAGATACATGAGACATTAACATGCATGCACACATATGCAATGCACACGCGCACACTTCCTGAACACACACTTACAGGACACACTCTAGCGACCATGGTGTGGATGTTCTTGGTATTCCCACTGTTGTCCGTTAGTCTCTCCCGGAAGAAGAAATACAGTTTCGCATCGTTGGGATCCGATCCGTCTGGGATTAACTGGGCATCTATGAAGATGGGTTCTATGGAAAACAAATAAACAGGGTCAAAGGTTATAGTATAACGTTCTGTCCACTGTTTCCAGTGTCAAAGTAGTTGAAGTACATTTGATGTACTAAATGTGGATCTCCAACTCCAGATGTGTTAGTGCAGGGCTGGAACAAACACCTGCCCAACCTCTAGCTCTTCAGGGTCACAGTTGGAGACTTCTGGTGCACATCACATGTGCTTCATATGTTTCTGCTGTACGTGCTCACCACTCAGCCACTTGGAGTTGTGCTGGTCTGTCCTCACTGCGTTCCTCCTGGTGAGGCTCCTGAAGATGGCAGCGTCCGTCCCCATGAAGTCTATGTACATGCCTGAGAACAGCTCCTGGTCTGGAACACAGAGACACATACAGGGCTGTGTTCATTATGGCACTGCATGGAAGAAAATGAAGTAAAACAGGGAGGTACTACCTGAACTTGTCCACTAAGAAAAACTTGTTTTCATTTTCCATCGCAAAAAGTTGCGCTACGGTGTGCCCTAATGAACACACCCCTGGATCATAGCTGAACCATCTTACTCCCATCTGAACAAACAGAACCCTCTGTTCACCCCCCACGAGCCCTAAAGACTTGACAAAACACACACACACAAATAAAACAATAAATCACTGACTATTAATGGCCAAGGGAATAAAAATGTGCCTGTCTCAATTTCCATTGACAGCAATGGAAATTCTGGGTTCATATTCAATGGTGAATTCAATGGTGATGGAATTTTTTCATTTAACTAGGCAAATTCTTATTTACAATGACAGCCTTTATTTACAGAGACAGTACATCACTGTGGACAGGGAATGGTGACAGTAAACAGTAATGGAGCCAACAGTGGATTTACAGCCATAGTGTTTGATCTCCCTGTACTCTGCTAATGACCCTGGCTGTGAGCCCGCACTCTTTCTTTTCTCTCTCCACACCCTCTGTGCATTTCATCATTCCATTACTCTGTCACTTCATCATTCCATCAGCCCCAGCATGCAGCAGCCTGTACTCTGGCGGTGTGGCTCAGGTCCAAGTGTTTGTATGTGATTGGCTGATTTGAGGGGAGCAGTGGTGTCAACATCCCCCAGAGAGCACAAGCTCATATGAGGGGTTCAGTATGGAGATGGAGCCTTTTTATCTAGCCCAGACACAGGCCTGATTGTCCCCTAGTCTGACTCAGAGGTCCCCTCCCTGCCACCACCACCCCTCCTCTCTGCCACCACTACCCCTCCTCTCTGCCAACCCTCTCCTTGTGACCGGACGGCCCGGGCTTGAGGGGCTGATGACGGGTAAAGGCTGCTGACGCCACAGGGCTCGGGTGTCAGAAAGTCGAGCTGTGCGTGCGACTCGGTGCCTCTGGCTATTTCGTCAGAAACTTGACACCCGGCAACCAATCAGAGGCCAAAGGACAACACTGACAAGGGTGTGCGGCCCGACCTACGGCAGGGTCACCGATAAGGAGGATGGGGAGTTGGGTTAACCATGGGGTGGGGAAGCACAGCGATGTGGGTTTTTGTATGATGTGTCCTGCAGAGACAGAAATAGAGCCAATAGAGGGACAGAGGAAAACTTACTAAGCATGACGGAGACCGTATTGACTCTAGGATTGAAGGAGCACCTTCCCTTCCCAGATTCCGCTCTGGAGTCAATGTGGAACACTTGCTCCTGCAGGAAAAAAAAAATGTAAATAACATATTTCAAATGGGAATTTGGTGGAATTCAACCTTCTGCTCTTTTTAGCAATAAATATGAGATTATGAGCATTCCAAATGTTCTCAAGGTAATCCAGAGTAAGGTTTTTTTCTGGTTTAAAGAGTTACAAAACCAGCGCTGGGCTTTGCCTTTACTGGTCTGCACGGGACATTAAAAGAACATTCCATTAGGGAGGAATGTCCTCCGATGGGCTGAGATGCTGTGGTTCCATCTCAGACCTGGCCCTCCGCCACCCCTCACAGCGAAATGGATCATCTGAATTTACAATCTCGGCGGTCAGCGGAAAATCCCCCCGGCTTGGTCCAACCCACACTTCGACAGTTCTGACTGGGGGAATGAAGGGGAAGGGTGTGCCGTCAGCCCAGGGACGTTCTCCAGAAAAGCGCGGCTGCTCTCCAAGTGGTGTGTAAAGATTTCCCGTGGCTCTGGCGGCGATCCGTGGCCATTCATCACAGGGTCTGTACGGCGACACACTCACACAAAGGTGACCTGTCTGTGACACTGAAATCCTCCTCACTAGGCTCCCATACAACAATGTGACGCACGCTTAGGGGCCAAAGAGCCCAGGGAGATATGCGTCAAAGTCCCACAATAGCAGCTTGTTACTGTTAGCAAACCCAGTCTGAGAAACGATACTGACACATCCAAAAATTGGCTGATGGGAAAAACAGAGCAATGCTGCTTTTTAAACAAAACCCTAAATGACAGAAGACACCATACTGAAGAAAGAGCCTGGTTTCGAACTCTGTGCCGATTAGCATTTGGCAGGCGCTGCAGACTGCTGTAACTGCGAGTGAGTTCAGTGAGCGCTTTTCTCCTGGAGGGGGTTTCCCAGTCTTGTTTTCAGGGCCAGGTGGCCAGAGACCGGGGCAGACAGCTCCTCCTCTTCTACTCCATCCCTCTCGTCTCTGTCTCAGAGAGACTGACACACAAGGCTAAACTCAACTGTTATGGCTGCTTTCCTGAGGATGTCTTGGATTAAGACAGACTTCCTCTTGCCCCAGATGAGACATAAAAAAAACGGTAGTTTGGTTTCAGAAGCAGAGGCGCCCAGCCGTAAACCTACCAAACTCTAGTTTCAGCAATAACCACATCACATATCCACAGGAATTTCCATTTGTATGAGAATGTGGTGGTAGAGACTGTACTGTAGGTGAACTATAGCATAGCGGTCATGGTCTGATTATAAGTCAAGGAGCATACGAACCTCTGGTCTCCTGCCCCTGTTGATGAAGGCACAGACAGGACTGTAGGCACCACTCCCACAGATGAACAGATGGGTTCTGTTGAACGGCTGGACCACCCGGATGAAGTTACCACATCCATGCTGCAGAGAGGTGGAGAGGAAATTGGTTAGTACATGTATGAAATCAAAGTATCCATACATCAGTCAATCAATCTATCATGTAATGTTACATGTTCAACAGCAAAATCCTTCCAGATTGCAATTGTTGAGAAGGTCATAAAGCTAACAGTGGCTAAGTTGTGTTTGGTCAGGGCCTATGCTTCATAAAGAGCAATTACACAGTTCCAAATGGTTAGCTACCAATGTTATTCCAACTTTCCTCACTTGCTACTTATGTACTGTCATTAAGTACAATCATAATAGCTATTTCCAGTTTGCTCCCTGGCACTGGTAGAGTGGAAAAAAGGGTGTCAACAGTGAAGTGATGTTTCGTCAAAGCCCTGTCTCCAGGGCTGAGTATATACAGCCCTGTGATCTGATTACAGACCCAATTGAGATCTTTCCCTCTTCAGCACGAGGTGGGACTGGCCGGAGCACTGGGCTTTGTGCGTAATAAAAACTCAGACCGCGGAGCGAGCCAGCGGAGGAGAGGATCATCCAGGGAGCCATTAGGAACTTGGCCATCCCCACGGAAACGGAGCAGCTGCGCCCACTCACACTCAGCACACCAACTTTACCGAGAAAAACAATGATAAGTCCAACATCACACACCCTTCATTCCCTCTCTCGCTTTTTCACTTTCTCTTTCATTCCCTCTCCTCCTAGCAGATAAACACCCTTCAGACGACTCCCTCCATCAACTCTACACCCCCCACTGCTCATATCCAATAGCAGATTTACAAATTAACTCATTTCATGTCCCAGAGCTTGCTGGGGTTAACTATCCAGCCACAGGTCCCCTTCAGAGACAAGCCAGAGCAACTGTAGTAGGGGATTTAAAACCAGGCTGATGGCCTTTAAGGGAGGATCACACAGCGAGGGAACTTTTAAACATGGACTTAATCAATCTCAACCTTTTATACATACAATAAAGGAATATTTCTCCCCAAATGCCATCCTCCAGCGCTTAACAATGTGTGGTCGTAGTCTGGAGGCCCGGTGACCCCAGATTCTATCGTAAAGGAGGAATTGAACACACACACACACACACACATCAGGAGGGTAACCATAACAACCTGACAAGGGCTGCGATTCAGGAAGACAAATAAAATGTCTGGGAGAAACTGCATTATAAAAACCGAGTTTAAACAGAGAGAGAAAGAAAGAGCGAGTGAGAGGTAGAGAGAGACAGTAAGAGTAAAGCGAGAGAGAGAGGGGAGAGGCCGAGACTGCAAGATAGAGACCAGGCAGGGCTGCGAAAGAGAGGGATGGAGGAGTAGAGGCGGAGGAGGGAGGTAAGCCGACCACTGGGCTTCTCCACATAGAGACGCTCAGCCAAATATTTGTGCGAGGCTGTCCACAGAGCCGGAGCCGTGACTCTAGGCAGCACTAATCACCCTCCACTGACTGGAAACAGCTTCTTCTCTACCCCTACAGTACAAGACTATGGTCCTACACTCTAGTACTGTACAAGACCACAGCTCTCTGTCATGGTGGCTGTTGTTACTAACTACGACTACTAGCTTCATAACAGTACACCACATGAATGCCTTTGAAGTCACAGTCCAAATAAAAAACAGACCAACACAGTCCACTAAAAACAATGGAACAAAAACAGAATGTTTGTCCTAACATGCAAAACAGCCTAATTAGTTACAGAAATCTGAATCACCAGCTGATGTTTTGAGGTTGTCGATGTTGTATATGCTAATACAACAGAGACTCAGTGCAGTAAGGGTTCAGGCCAGGTTATGGGATCTGTTGTCAGTCACAGTAGTTAGCGTACTGTTTTGATGCTTCTTTATTTTCTCTGGGTGGATTTGAGCACTCCTATGCCTCATTCAACTATCAACTAACATAAGGAATGCCAAGAGTCAATGACTCTCCTCAACACATCTGCAGCCCCACGTGTTTGGAACCCAGGATGCTAGCACATGCTAACACATGCTAATGGAGAAGGACCAGAAACTTCATCAGTATAGTGTGTTCATTCATTTAGTTAGCATCACACATGACTTTTAGTGGATTTAGTTAGCAGTTAGTGCTACATATTGAGTGTAAGTGTTCTTACCGTGGGGTCCTTGCCAGCCATTTGGCATTCCTCAATCTTGCTAACAGATGCAGGCCAAAACACCTGGTGAGAATCACAGAAAACAGCTTCATTAGGGACCATTGCACATCCTGGTCTTCTTGGAAAGTTGGGATTTTTTTAAAACCCAAAAACAATGGACAGTTTGTGGAGCGGAAGGAAGGAAGAGAAGAGAACATATTGAACAGGAATAAACACACTGTAGTGAACTTCCCAATAGGGACGCCCTACACTGTAGTGACTTCCTAATAGGGATGCTCTACACTGTAGTGAACTTCCCAATAGGGATGCTCTACACTGTAGTGACTTCCTAATAGGGATGCACTACACTGTAGTGAACTTCCCAATCATGATGATAACTTGTCTCCAGTAAATGCTATATTTCCAATCCCGTGAGGAGCTTGAAGGATCTAATGCTGGGAACGTATCAGGCAATTACTTTGCAAATGGATGTGCTACAGCTCTCTCTGGGGTAAACTAAATGCATTCCCATCTGTTCTGCTCTTCACGCCTGTCAATTACAGACAGGATGGCTCCCTCACTGCACACAGAGATACAATTAGCAGGGAACTTCTGTTACAGAATCACAGAACTGCATCAAGCACCACTAAGATGTGTCATATTTTGCTCCATGAAATGGGTGTGATCTAGCTTATAAAATGTCCTATATTTTAACTTAATTACCACCATTACTGCTCTTGTATAATTAGCATAAAGTATTCAGCATGATCTGCCACGTGCAAGGAAAGCTAAATGAGATCAAGGTCGTTTTGTCTCTAGTGTGAGCTTGATAAATAGGATGGAAAGTAATAGAACTCATGTTGGTATCAGACAAAGTTGAGTCATCACACCATCACACTAAGGCAGATGAAGTCAGTATCCTGCTATATCCATTCTCTACTTACAATACTATCACAACAAACAATGATCAACTAAACATTTCCCTGATGCTGTAAGGAAAATCCTCTTAGCAGTTTAACGGACTGCTCAGAGGACCTCACCTTGAGTGTCCCATGGGTGATGTTGTTGATGTCCATAGACAGGACATGGTCCTTACAGCCTACATACATCCTGTCCTGGTCCTCGTCCAGCAACAGGATCCTGTAGTCCATGGCTTTGTCTGACAGACTGTAGTACTCCACCGTCTGGGAGGCCTGCAGGTCTGTGGGATACAAAAACGGATAATGTTATGGTGGGAAATAAATGAGGGATCTGTTGCGTTTACAGCAGGACTATACCAAGTCAGTTAACACTGACTGAACAAGTGCATAAAAAGGTGATTGCGTCCGTTTTTCAATGCATGCAGTAGATTCCACACAACAACTTTCCAGACACTTTATGAACACTGGACAGTCACGGTGAGCAAAATAAATCTAAGGAAAAAACATTTACTTGGTTGTCTCTCTGACCGACCAGCTACTGAAAAAGCCTGTATTGCCCTAAAGCAAGAAGGACGAAGTAAACGTCCTCTGTCTAACCGTCCAGAGCTCTCCATCCAAACCATCAAAGGCCTTCACTGTCTATGCCAAAGTCACGCATATTCATCACTATTGACAGGGGCAGGGGGCAGGAGTGGAGGAGTTGAGAGCAAGTTGATCCTTCTTCATTTTCTTCTCTCTAATCAACAAACAGGCTGGCTATGCTCTCCTTGAGGCCTCCAGGCTAAAATCACTTTTCATTACTCTATTCAATAGTATTGCTTTTGAGGTCGAGGCCCTTTAATCCTGAATGAAAGCTGTTTTCCAGTGCCTCACCTCACTCTCTTTCTGATCATGGATGTGTTTTAAGTGCTGTTGCCGTATGGAATACAGCTAGAGTTGTTTACATGGATAAGTACCGTTTCCCATGGCTCTTCACTCTATTGATCTTGACATACCTCTATAAGCATCCTTTCGTGGTATCCAATTGGTAGTTACAGTCTTGTCCCATCGCTGCAACTCCCGTATGGACTCGGGAGAGGCGAAGGTCGAGAGCTATGCGTCCTCCGAAACACGAGTCAACCAAGATTCTCAACGATTCTTGACACAAAGCCCGCTTAACCCAGAAGCCAGTCACACCAATGTGGCAGAGGAAACACCGTACACATGGCGACCGTGTCAGCGTGCACTGCGCCCGGCCCGTCACAGAAGTCGCAACAATGCGATGGGACAGGGGCATCCCTGCCGGCCAAACCCTCCCCTATCCCGGACGACGATGGGCCAATTGTGCTCCGCCCCATGAGTCTCCCAGGCGCGGCCGGCTGCGACAGAGCCTGGACGTGAACTAGGATCTCTAGCGGCACAACTAGCTACTGCGATGCAGTGCCTTAGACCACTGCGCCACTCGGGAGGCCCAAGCATCCGCATTTCGCTACACTACAAGTATTTCGCTACACTCGCATTAACATCTGCTAACCATGTGAATGTGACAAATAAAAATTGATTTATCCTACGCCCCAATCAAATGTAGAGAAATCAACTTTGCCGATATTCTTAAAAAAGCACAAAGCAGTCGGTTGGTGTATCATGTATAACTTTAGGCATGAGCATTATCTCACAGCGCCTAATGAACACCACACACACAATGCTTTGTTTCCACCAGACTCAAATCTAATACGAAGGCCCTTGTCAAACTCCAAAAAGTACAATGTGCATTTAACAAAGAGAACCTCTGGAAAAAGGAGATCACCACGTGTCCAAAGCTTTAGAGGTGAGGAGATAGGGTCGCATTGGGCTCAGGGAGATATTAAGTTAGCTCAAGCCTTTGGCTCATCAGGCTACAGAGGTTCAACGGCCTGCTCTGTCAGAGATCAGGGAAGCCAGGCGTGCCACCAGGGGTGAAGGAGTAACTATAAGAACTAATTAAAACCATGCTTCACTCCAAACCACTCTTACCTACATCCCTCCAGAATAAGCAGGCAGGAGAGATTTAAAGACCTTCTTGGAAAGGGTTTTATTTGATCTTTTTCTTATCCTTGAGGGAGAGGAGTGTTCAGTTTACAAGCCTGCGGGCTCCTGCTTCTGTTTTTCCTGGAGCAAAAAGGTGCTGACTCTCACTTAATGATTCCTGTTTACAGAAGGGTTTATTGTAGCTCTGCTCAATGTGGATCTGGAAACCCCCCTAAAGTCAATGCTCTTGATACAGTCTGATTCTATCCATATTGTCCCTCTAGAACATTCCACAAGGGGAACAAAGTGTTCAGAGGTGTGTGGGGTGAGGCGGCCCAGGTGAAATAATGATAATAAGTTAACTCTGTATTGTTTTCTCAGTGGAGGAATTGGACACTCATGTTTCCTACCGTGGGTGGAAGCCCTAACTAAGTCCAGTGTTTTGGGGGGAAACAGCGCGGCAGGCGTGCGTCACATGACCCCGCCGCCCAGCTGATCCTCTGTGAGGCGAGCATAGCCTCTGGTGCATACCATGGGATCCAGTGTCTGTCTGCTCATCATGACACCAGCGGGAAAGACAGGAGTCATGCCTGGGTAAGCAATACAGCCTATCAAAATGTCACAATAGCCGTTGGTGTACCGCACCTGCACTCTCTGAAGAAAAAACATGAAGACTCACTTCAAGTGCTTCTCCACCATTTTCTGCCTGAGATGCATGGGATTTGCACAATTTAGCATGCGTCTAATTTATGATGAGATCGGCTTACAAAGAGAGATGGTGGCAGGCAGGTCTGAGGATGTTTATTCTACTACCCATTAACCTCTGACCTGATGGGATCGGAGGTCATCCTTGTGGGACGAGTTAAGCTTTTGACGCCATAACATGCGGTGGCTGTGGAAATGTAATCAAAGCAAACCTTAAACTATATAATGGTTGTCATAGATCAGTAATAATGAGTCCCAGAAGTATCGCTTAAAGCATTTGAGGACAGTGGCTGGTACATGTACAACACGATCTGTTACCATATAAATCATTGGGTTGACAATCAAACCCATGCTCTTACGATGAGTTCGGGACTGTTTATTGAAAACCAACATATCAAATGGGAGCTCCCATATGCGCTCATCACAATGAATTTTAAATCCATTAGGTTGTAGTAATATTTATTAGCCATGGGCCTAGCCTGCATTCCACTATGATGACATCACCAGCAGAGACCCTGAGTATGTCATAAGTGTTTGTGGATATAATTGGCTATATTGTCCTCGTCTGTCCAGTCTGCTATGGATGGTGCTGTTTATGTAGACTGGATTCACTCAGATGTGGCTTGAGGAAAAAACGGGCTCTGTTAAACATAATGAGTAAGAATGTTGGTCATTGTTATTGGCTCGCTTGAAGTATTCAGGGGATCGTAAAACGGGAGGACACCACCCTTGACAGTAAGACGTTGGGGAGGTCTGGTATGTAGGTTGAGCTGCTGTGGTGTTGACTGGGGATGAAATGGCGTATCCCTTGTTGTTTAGGCATCATAGACAGGATACAAAAACATTTCTGCCCCCGTTACAGAACACACCCGCAGTAGGAGAATGCAGAGCAGTGTTGAGGACTCAGTAGAGGATTGTGGGTAGTCTATTATTTATGTGGGCAGGTGGGCCACACCTTCCCCCGTGTGCCTCCTGCTTGGACTACAGAGTTCACTTTGACTGTGAGCGTTCACCCATGGGGGCTCCGCTGTGCAGGAATAGCGTTCTGACCAGGCGCGTTCACCCATGGGGGCTCCGCTGTGCAGGAATAGCGTTCTGACCAGGCGCGTTCACCCATGGGGGCTCCGCTGTGCAGGAATAGCGTTCTGACCAGGCGCGTTCACCCATGGGGGCTCCGCTGTGCAGGAATAGCGTTCTGACCAGGCGCGTTCACCCATGGGGGCTCCGCTGTGCAGGAATAGCGTTCTGACCAGGCGCGTTCACCCATGGGGGCTCCGCTGTGCAGGAATAGCGTTCTGACCAGGCGCGTTCACCCATGGGGGCTCCGCTGTGCAGGAATAGCGTTCTGACCAGGCGCGTTCACCCATGGGGGCTCCGCTGCGCAGGAATAGCGTTCTGACCAGGCGCGTTCACCCATGGGGGCTCCGCTGTGCAGGAATAGCGTTCTGACCAGGCGCGTTCACCCATGGGGGCTCCGCTGTGCAGGAATAGCGTTCTGACCAGGCGCGTTCACCCATGTAGTGGACTGCGGGTTGCAGAGCAGCCGACCGCTGCAGGTGATTCAGCACAGTAATACCTCTAGTGCCTTTGAAGAGTGGTTCATTTGTGAGAGGTTGGTCAAGCGGAAGCGGCACAAAAACCTTCAGTCGGGGCCAAGAGACCACAACGGTCATTCAATATTTAAGAGTGGTGGTGGGTTGCGGGCTTCGCATGGTCGTACACTGCGGCAGAGCAACTGCAGATGTTATCTAGACTGAGTGGAGTAGTCTACATATTTCACATGCAAGACTAAAACCCAGATATAAATCCATACTAGCGGTCACCCAAGACATCAGGTCAGAGATCTTCGATGGTGATAATGTAACTAATGAGCCTAATGGATACACATTCGCCTTGACATTAGAGCAGGATCTCAGATCTATATTTCATCAGCTTATTAAACACACTTTCGATGCACATTTGCATTGATCCCCAGTCCAGTGAACCTTGTGCATGGAGGGCAAATCTGTTTTAGACAGCAGGCTTTTAATCCAGTCTAAAACCCACCAGGAACACTTGATGACAACAAACTTTGATCATCATCATCAGTATTCTGTAAACTAAGGGAGGATAGCAGAGAAAGGCAACAACCGTTCTGCATGCCACATAGTACTGTCCAAAAGGCAGTTGTGATGTCAGTCTGTAGAATCTAAGTGAAGGATTTGGGCAGCAGCAGGGACTTGTCCTTCCGCCCATGATGGCATTACTGTAATTAAAATCGTGGAAGAGATTGCAGTGTTCATTTCATAATTGTATAAATGTAGATGGGATAGGCCTCGTCTTGTTTCACTGTGATTACATTGGGGCGGGGGGAGTAAGAAGTCTCCCTCCGGCGAAGTGAAAACCCATAACACGGAATGACAGACTAACTCTCCCATTTGTTAGGCTGATCAAAGTAGTGGGCCTCCATGATCCCAACCAGTAAACAAGCCAGTGGTGTTTTAGGTTTGGCTCGCCATACAGTTTTATCACATTGCAGAATTGTAAAAAGAGAGATTCAGCGCCGCTGGAAAGTACGCCGTCTGGCTTTTACAAGAGCGATGACTATGTGGGTCCCAAGACTGGGTTTAAGGACATGGAGCCAGCAGTCTGTGCTGGTCGGCCCACTGAGCCACCCGAACAGACTCATTCTACTCTCCCTTTCTCTATGTGGGGGGCACCAGCTGGGGACTGACACTCTCAGGTTGTACTGAGCCATGACACGTGTAGTCCAGCTGTGTCCAGGCAGGGTCAGGTGCAAAGAGGCATCAAAGGATCAGGATTACGGCATTGTGTGAACAGACAACTTCCTAATATGGATGTCGTACGCGGTATAGGACGGTTCAAGCCAAGGCTCATCTGGGGCTGAAGTTTAAGAGAACCAAGTCTACAAACAAGATTTAATCCGCTCTACTCATAGGGGTACTGAATTTTTTTTATTTATTTTACCTATATTTAACTAGGCAAGTCAGTTAAGAACAAATTCTTATTTTCAATGATGGCCTAGTGGGTTAACTGCCTGTTCAGGGGCAGAACGACAGACTTGTACCTTGTCAGCTCGGGGGTTTGAACTTGCAACCTTCCGGTTACTAGTCCAACACTCTAACCACTAGGCTACCCTGCCGCCGTTAAATGGTTAACTAGGCCTGTGGAGTGAGAGTTCTTGCTGGATGTTGGCAACCTCAGTGTTTGAGAGCCAAAGGCCCAGAGGTCTTCAGACCCCATTAACACCAGAGCCGGGCAGGCGGCCAATCACAAACCTCCCTTTGAGTCTCAGATTCAATGCATTCCTTTTCAAAATGGGCCACACCCTCAAAGGCCATCATGAATTCATTAACCACATGCAAATGAGGCATAGTCTATTTTCAACGACTAGGAGCTGTGTTCCACTGTTTTCAGGGGCAGGAGTTGGCGGATCCCAATCACTCGCCTTGATAAATATTGAAGCATGGGCTTAGTACACTTCCGCCCCCTGATTCATGTACCCACTGAAGATGGAGTGGGTTTCTTTATAAATGTCTGACTTTAGACCTCTTGCCAAGTGTCGGTGCTCTTTGTGAGGACAATGCCACATCTCCTTGGGTTCAGTTCTGCATGGCTACACTCCTCTAATACAATGTTGGTACATTCACACATACTGCGCCACTCACAACCTTTATCCTGGCAACTCAAAGCTTCGGTCTGGCTCTGGAGACACTGACCCGCACGATGACATTTCTTCCATCACCATGGGGATATAGGCCTAGCCTACATTACCTCTACAGTATACAGTGTTATGGCAGGTGGTATTCAGGCAGGTAAAGCCTCCTTCTTGTTCCTCCCGTAGAGAGGGACCACCCAGAGTGGCCAGTGCAGGGCGACAGTCATCTGGCTGTCCGTCTGTCTGTCTGTCATTCACCACATTCTCGACACGGCAAGAGGAGCAGGAGCACACAAACTCACCGCTCAAGTATCAACACACTCCTCTCCATAGACATACAGGGACTGCTTGTGAGAAAGAGGGACAACCGCTCGGCCGGCTAACTCTCATCCCATCCAATGTCATCCTCTTCCCACCATTTTCTGTAAGTTACTGCATTATCTAGTAGTCTCCAGACATCATGTCAGGGGACTCGGTCATATGTAGGATGACTATTCTCCTATTAGCCTTTAGTATGACATCCCCATCATTGATTTCTCACTCCATTTTCACTATGTAGGACACAAGGGTAGAACACGAGGGCATAGAATAATCTTTCTCCTTGGCAGTGAGAGTGTGGTTCTCTAAGACTCTGCAGGGTGAGGTTACTCAGCACCAGTATCAGAGCAGTCTTCTTACACGGATGACCTGCGCTGCAGTGGCGTTGGGTAATATCTCCTCCAGGAGTCTGAAACCGGAGACGCAACCCAACCTGTCCATCACGCTAGCTAAGCGTTAGCCTTAATTAGCACCTGGCCTCTTCACCTGCCATAGCATCCCACCAACCCCCCCGGTAGGGCCTCTCATGACCTTTCACCTAACCAGTCCTCCAATTACTCCTTCACCCCGCCCGCAGATACTAAATCAATGTATTTTTACTGTCAGTTCAGCTACAGACTACAGGCCCCATGAGACCAGAGGGAGAGTCAGTATTGAACTATCAAATGTGCCTTCCTGTATTATACTTATGCTAAAATGTTTATTATATTCTACGGAGTCATTTACTTTACGTTCGTATTCTTATCTTCTATTATTGCATTGTTGAGAAGGAAACTGCAAGTAAGCATTTTGTTGGACAGTGTATACCATGTGTATCCCGTACATACGACTAATAAAACTTGAAACTGTCAGGTTCAGGGGAGGTTTAATAGACAGTACTGGGCCATGAGATTCTCTGATTTATTAGTGGAAGTGGAAGAGAAGCAAAGGCTGAGAAAAATTTAGGCGAATTGGGCAGAGATGACATGTTGAGATCGTCATTTTGTTGGATTAAAAAGTCTTTCCTTCCTGGCTGACATGAATGTCAAACGGTCACCTCAGTGCTGTTGAATTATGGTGAGGGTCAGTGGTGTAAAGTACTTAAGTAAAAATACTTTCAAGTACTACTTACTGTAAGTCGTTTAGGGTATCTGTACTTTACTATTTGTGATGACTTTTACTTCACTACATTCCTAAAGAAAATAATGTACTTTTTACTCCATACATTTTCCCTGACACCTGAAATTACTCTTTACATTGTGAACGCTTATCAAGAGAACATCCCTGGTCATCCCAACTACTGCTGATCCGGCGGATTCACTAAACGCAAATGCTTTCTTTTTAAATTATGTCTGAGTGGTGGAGTGTGCCCCTGGCTACATGTAAATTTGTGGAGTGGTGTGGATTACTTAATATAAGGAATTTGAAATTATTTATACTTTTGATACTTGAGTACATTTGATCAATTACATTTACTTTTGATACTTAAGTATATTTAAAACTAAACACTTTTACTCAAGTAGTATTTAATTTGGTGACTTTCACTTGAGTCATTTTCTAATAACATATATTTACTTAAGTATGACAGTTGGGTACTTTTTACACCACTGGTGAGGGTACAGAGAGTAATAACTGGTCACAGACATGCCGTTTCTTTTAACCTTCACTCAACACCGATACGTTATGACCAAGATCTCAGAAAAGGGTCTTGACCTCAAAAGGTACAAATAACTCACATTTAGTCATTGATCCCAACAATAAAATACAAACATTTTCACTGGTATAATAAAAGAGTTATTCCAAAAAAGTCACTCTGAGCCTTGTTCCATTGTTAGTGTGAGCCTTGTTCCATTGTTAGTGTGAGCCTTGTTCCATTGTTAGTGTGAGCCTTGTTCCATTGTTAGTGTGAGCCTTGTTCCATTGTTAGTGTGAGCCTTGTTCCATTGTTAGTGTGAGCCTTGTTCCATTGTTAGTGTGAGCCTTGTTCCATTGTTAGTGTGAGCCTTGTTCCATTGTTAGTGTGAGCCTTGTTCCATTGTTAGTGTGAGCCTTGTTCCATTGTTAGTGTGAGCCTTGTTCCATTGTTAGTGAATACAGAATAGTTGTGTGCAAGATAAAATATTTAAGGATACACCTGTAAAAAAAAAACGACCGAAAAACAACGCTGAGAATACATTTCACTGAATCAATAGCCTAAATTCCCAAAGACCAACCGTCACCATTTCCATTTGACCTTGTGCATCTTCCAGAAGGATACCTTCTCTTCCATATTGATGGCCACGGATTACCTTTCAACATGGTGCACGGGATGAACACTAAAACATTCATCTGGGGCAGCAAGGTCAAAGACAGGAATGTCAAAACACAGAGACACGAAGAGAAAGGGGGAGAAAGGAGAGAAAAAGTATGACTGACAGAAGGCTTGTCAAACCCTGTCCGCAAACACAGCAGCCGTAGGCTTTGCTGCAGCCTGTACCCGCTAACCTTCACTGGAAAATGTCCTGTTTCTAACTCAATCAATTAGCTCGGCTAGCAACAGGACACATGCCTGGAGACACAAACAACAACCACACAAAAAACAACCCCAGTCAGCCTGGTTATTTGTATGTTTAAATATATCTCTCTGTCAACAGTAATGACAGGTCACTGGTTTGCATAGCCTTGAACTCCCTGGAGCATACCATCACGGATTTGTGATTTCACTTCAAAGGCAAATTGTGTTGCAAATGACAAGTTTAGATGCACTCTGGGAAAAATAATGTAAAGCAGATATGGGATGCTGTGTGAAATTATAAGCATTTTACTTGACTTCCATGCCCCTGAGCACTAATGCAGACACACAGGTCCACTTTTGCCCTGCGTCAGCCCTGCCTTTAACGACCTTTGACTTCCTATTGGCCCTGCTGACGACCATGCAGGCAGCAGTCTGTTTGACCTATCCAGGCCCTGTAATTGCGGAGGGGTCAGGGATAGAAGACAAAAGTGCAAACCCATAGAGAACACATTATTATGAGATCTGGGGCAAGTTAGGCGATTTATGATCAGGTTTTGAGGTTTAGGTTCGGCAAGGATAAAATCTTGAACATCAAACCACTGGCTCAGACCTTGCCATTAGATTTCAAGTTTGAGACATTATCTTACAGGAGTTGAATGTTACATTGGCAAGGCTCTGCTGTTTATCTTACAAATGAGTCCTTCACGTAGGAATTCGGAAAATGTTTTACCTTGGCTATGTTTCAGTTTCACTGAATGCACCTCATGATTTTCCTCAGTAAAACGCAGAGGAGTCTTCGAGTTAAATCTGAAAGGGGTCAAACATTTTTCAGGATACCTGAAGTATTCCAAATATTCACTTAACAGTTCAGAGCCTCAATTTGTTTTATAAAGAGGGATGGAGAAAAAAAAAAACTGTCAGTTTCCATGGTGATTCAGGGAAAAGTAGAAAGTAATCAAATGTGAAGAATTTGCATGCGCGTGCACACCCACACACCATCCCACAATTAAATAAACATACTTCACAGTTGGACGACCTCCTGATAGTCATCCTTTATGAATAATGAGGGCTAGGAGGAGATTCTAATGACGCATGATAAAAGAAGGAACTGATCTGAGGAAGCTGGGGAACCAGAGCATCCGTTCTATGGTGAAAGGCTGTGAGACAGACGGCTGTGTGTGTGAGACGTCTGGTTCCGCTCAGGGTTTGGCTGAGAACAGGAGTAGCTCCCAGAGAGAGGGAACGCTCATTACAAGAACACCATCTTAATCAAATCTCCCACATGTCTCAAACTACAGCTACGCGACCAAGGCTCTCTACCAAGGACTAGACCGAAGGATTCAAATAGACACCTGCTAAAACACACACACACACACACACAGAGATATACACAGACAATTAATTTTTTTACATCCAAATACTTTAATATTTTCTTAAGCCTCATTTACACAGTGACACTCTGACCACCAGCAGGACAGATGACATTAATGACATCTTAAACAAAGACCAGCACCCACCCTGAGCCACACGTACCCTGTCAGTAGTGACAGTGACCATGACTTTCAACACCCACTGCCTTAGTGTAGAATCCTCTTCACAATCACCCAGAGAGAAACAAAACCCAAATCATCCTACCAGACCGTATACAGACAGCCTTAGATGTGTGATAAGTACCATACAGCCATAGCCCTGGGCAGGCAACTCGTTAATCGTTGATACGGCCTCCTAACAATTAGATCAGGGCTAAAACATTGTCGTATTGGCTTGTAAACTCACTGGCAGGTGCAGAACGCAGCCTAACAAAAAGGTTGTGAAATGTTTCACCTGGGTCAAACAAAGTATCAACATGGCATGAGCCATCTTTCTGACCAAGAAACTGATGATCTAACGTTTTCTTCTATGCTCAGCAATTTGACCGAGATGAAATCCAGATACTTTATGTTCGAAAGTATATTTTGCGGAGTAAAAAGCCAAGACAGAAAAGTGAATTCTGTTTCTGATTAAAAGCATATCACCTATGTCACTGAATCGGGTTAAGAAAGGACAATGCTATATGACCACTGGAACAGACCCAGATTCATTTTCCACCTTAGTTGAAATTGAAACATTTCTCCATATAGTCTATGGCAGGGATTTAAATAAACACAGATTATCGACATCGCAGTGTTCTTGACTTGAAGTAGCCATCAAATCACGAACCCTATGGCTCCAAATCCCAAAAGCTTTCTCTGAGCAGGTGAGGTGTAAATCTGACTGGGACTAGGTAATCCTAGCCCACGATTCAGCCAAATATTTTATTACATTTTCTCTGCGTTTGTCTGAATCCTGGCCTAGGATTAGACTTAGCCCAGTCTAATCTACACCTCACCTGCTCAGGGAAAGCTATAGGAAGCCTCACTGTTAGTGGTTTATTATTCAGTCCTTAGTCATGGGCTTTGTACCAGTCGCACATTTTAATGATTCATGGGAAAATATGGCCCTTATCTTATTTTATCCGTGGCTGACAAAACACAGACTTCAGAGCGGTCCGCTATTCATTATTTTAACTTTCACTGAGACAGATGGAGTTTGTGTTTTGGAATATGTCAAATGAAAGGGGTCGCTAGACTAAATATTGGAGAAAATAAGTGATTGAAAACAAAAGTTTAAATACAAATCTCTTATCATGCTACTAAATCCAAAATTATTTTTGCTAAAAATTGAGGAAGGGGAAGCCCCTCATTTAGTTTCCAGCTTTACTGAAACGTATTTGACAGTTTATTAAATAGGGCTGAGTTCTGGGGCCTGCGTTTCTCACTGTTTATTATATAGGGCTGCGTTCTGGGGCCTGCGTTTCTCACTGTTTATTATATAGGGCTGCGTTCTGGGGCCTGCGTTTCTCACTGTTTATTATATAGGGCTGCGTTCTGGGGCCTGCGTTTCTCACTGTTTATTATATAGGGCTGAGTTCTGGGGCCTGCGTTTCTCACTGTTTATTATATAGGGCTGCGTTCTGGGGCCTGCGTTTCTCACTGTTTATTATATAGGGCTGAGTTCTGGGGCCTGCGTTTCTCACTGTTTATTATATAGGGCTGCGTTCTGGGGCCTGCGTTTCTCACTGTTTATTATTGTGTTTTGGTTGCCATTGCGTTTGCTTCTCCAAGACAAGATTAAGCAGTGTGAGGGAGCAGGAATGTCAGTGACGGCAACCTCTCCTGGAGACGCGAGCTGGCTCACTCAGCCACGTGAACCTGCCTTACCCTCGGCTAGAGTTTCAAGGGAGAGGGAAGAAAAGATGGGTAGCTAGAGGGAGGGAGAGAGAGTGAGATACTGTGTACTGACAAGTCTCCCCCCAGAGTTTCTTTTTTTGGTTTAGTCAGTTTAGGCTGTAGTAATAAAAGAGTCTTTACTCTAGGGAACTACAGTATATCTCGCCTCCAGTGCAGAACCTTTGACACACACCCTTACACTTGCTGCTGACTGGACCTCCCACCTGTTACCCTCTCTGGGCCCTGCACCTCTCCCCACCCTGGTACTGGAGAGAGCCCATGCACCCTAAATAATTCCCACAGTGGTGGACGTCCACACTGGAGTTTATTGGAGAGAAGAGTCCTCTCCCTCGGTCAGAGGAGTCTCAAACTCCCTACATCTGGATCTCTCCCAGGCAGAAGCTCCACTGAATGCAGGGTGAAATATGGAGCCTGTCTGCCCCAACGGAAAAGGATTTCCAGCTCCACCAACATAGATGAGTTCAGCTCAACTCCCCTGTGCTTAACATCCCGGACAGAATAGCTCTAAAATCACAGCATGGAAGCCAACCAACACCTGAAATCTTGGCTCACAATCAAATCTCCATTCCTTTCTTTACCTTGATATGTCCTTCCAGTCACTGCCAAATCCCCTCTGCTTCTGTTTTCACACTAATTCAATCCAATGGGTCCCATGGGAATAAAGCACAGCGAAGCACCTACATAGATCATCCTAAATGACATACACACACCTGACTTTCAAATAAAAAATAAATAAAAATCAAGCTATTACCGGTCCGCCACAAAACCAGAGCTACCCAACCAAGAACCACTTTGACTGATAATAGTTCCCTTTGACATTTCACTCAGATACAGTAAAACCAAACTAAAACAGGAAATGGGGACAAATTAAATCCACACATGGAAAAGGGATTAACCAATCACATGATCAGCAGCAGGGATAGATTTATTTCCAGCATGTTGACCATGAATCCTGGAGGTCAGCCATTTAACAGGGCAGGAGTGAATAGGCCTACCGTGGTTGTATGTAAAAGCCACAGAGGTATTTGAGTGGTTTGGTCTGTTTGCAGTGAGCGAGCAGGCTTTTTCCAAGCCACCCGCAATGCTCCACACATCCCCTAGACAAGAGTATACAGCCTGGGTCCTGTCTGTGAGCAGCTCTGCTGAGTGGGGCGTTTCACTGCCTGTCTCTGTCTGACAGCTGGGCTACAGCACTCGAGACAATCACAGAGAAACACAGAGAGAAGAAGAGAGGGAGAGGAGAGAGAAAGTCAGGGAAGGAAAGAGGATGAGAGCCAGTGAGAGGAAGAGAAAGGTGCCAGGAGTCAAGGAAAAAGATGACCACAGCATATCACAGCCTTTCCAGAGACAATGAGTCACAGCCACAACACCTCTTCACACTGTCTGTGCACTCAGACGCCGCACAGACACGTGCAACAAAGACATAGCACAGCCACAGTCTTTCCTGGATTGGACAAAATAAATCAGCCTGGAGGTACTGAAAGATAATCAAACATACCCAGAAGTTGCTGTACAACATCAACACCAGTGTACAGCTACACCACTTATGAGGGGTAGATGGTTCCTGAAAGCTAGAGAAACAAGAAGCAACCCCTCCAGCCTCCTCCACCGCAAACTCCTTCCTAGTTCAGAGGGTTAATAATTCATCCAATCATCGGTGTCAAGGAAATTAAATAAAACAGAATCAAACCAAGAGGCTGTAACAACACTCACAGGGAAAGGAAACAGTGCCTCCACCCAGTGTGTGTGTTTAACGTTTAACCGGGACCAGGCGGAGCCAGGGCAGTCAGTCATTCATGACACAGTACAGTACGATCTCACAGAGGTATGGCTCTGGCTCGCCTCAATGACATGGAACAGAACCACGATCTCAGGGTCTCACAGGCCCAAACCAAGAACATGACAATGTTAAGTCCCACAGGGACTAAGCAGCATGGGTACTATAACATTTAGAGACGCCCTACCACTATCTGGCAGAGAACACTGATTAAATGTCAATCAAACACAAACATCTAAGGGAATGTCTGAGATGACCTCATCTCAGACATTGCAGAGAAGGCAATTATATAGTATTTTCTTGTTAGTTCAAATCGACGAAGATGATTGTACATCCTCTGGATGGGCATCAATCTGTTATTGACCATATGTTACCCATTAACACCATAAACTAATAGCTTCATTGTGTTCTGTAAGCTCATCACAGCTGTGGTGAAACACAGCAGACCAGGATGAGACTAAGCCTGAGGTAATGCTTTACGGGTGTTCTGGAGAAGGTTAGATGTAGGACACGTCTGTCCAATGCTTAGGGATTCACTGTTGGAGTAAACAGGACATTTCTTTACCTTCGAAGGAGAGGAAGACTCTTGGCAGTGGCTGGAGGAAGCTGGAGACACAAGTGAGGAGGAGAGAGAGAGCCAGGAGGGTGGATCTGGCTCCTATCCAGGGCGGGGTCTTCACGACCCCCTCTGGCCACCTCATGACAGCAGGGCCTCAGGAACCACACCTAGTCCAAATAACCTAAGGGAGAGAGCGGTGCATCACTGGTCAGACTACAGTACCACAGATGCAGCAAGGATGTTCAAATCCAGTCCACGAGGGCTACACCACCGCTGATTTTCATTCTCTTCCCGGTAGTTAATAGATCCCAGTAATTGATTGATTCACTCATCTTGTTTCCCAGGTCTGAAACAATTCCTGATTAGAAAGGTAGGATTAAAACTAGCAGTGCTGCAGCCCTCCATTATCTCTTCCTGTCCTATGGTGTCTACTTCCTGTCCTATGGCGTCTACTTCCTGTTCTAATAATAACAATAAATAATAAGGATCTGTGTTAAAGGAGAGATCGAGTGTCACATGACAGTTAAATCCATCAGTTACCATGTCCTTTAACATGGCTGCCTGTTATGGACGAGATTCATCTACACAAAAGAGCTGGGGGAGAATCTCCTCTCTGCCTTCACTCTGCTTCCATTATTGGACAAGAGGAGTTCCATTATTGATGAAGACAGGTATTACCAGGGGACTTTCTCCTGTAGAGAGATTGTCTTACTGCTAACCAAAGACTGAGCTTCTCACTGCCTCTGAAAAACTGAGCAGGCTCTTCTGCCCATGGCCACGCCACTCAACGTATTATGCGCAGAGTATCCATTTTGGTTTAATAGAAAAATAATACAAATGGGGGAAACAATAAAATGCACCCAAACAAAGACAGATCTATATTCTCATGGCTTATAGATGAGGGTGGGATATCTATGAAACGTTCAATTTGGGATGCAGCTGATGGAAAGTTTGAGGCACTGGGATCAGATGAACCATATATCACCCAGCTGAAATGTAACCTGCATGACGGGCTTGGGTCGTCGTTTGAGGGGCCGCGTGTGAAGAGTTAGAACGCATATGGAAAAGTGCAGAAGGGCTAAGATCTCTTTGGCCCTCCCTATCCCAGCCCACCCTAGCTGGGGTGAGTTCCAGGAGAGAGAAGCCCTTGCTCTGGAGATGTCAGCCTCACAGCTGCTTAAACCATCACTGGAGATGGGAGCCTCTACTGCTGCTGAGTGCCAGGAGTCATTACTGTGAGATAAGACACAGGCCTACCATGACACGCCACCTCAGCAGGATTAGACACATACAACTGGAACTTCTCTCCTGCTTTAAAATCTACCACGGTCATACTGTATAACCTGTCAGGTGATATCATGGAGATCCCTACAAATATGACTGGCACCTAGCTAGTACAACTGACCTCCCTAACCTCCTAAGGCATGTCTGGCAGCCTGATAGTGCTCCATGTACACAATCAAGCTCCCCATTGATATACATAACAGCCTTATAAGGAGCAATGCTCCACATTCTGGTCTACAAAGCCATGTGGATAGCCATAAACATTCATTTGTCTGGCGAGACTGTAATCAGACCAGAAATACTGCTGCTTGTCGAAGCCTTGCCAGGAATCCTGGCGATGACAATTAAATTGGTCTCCATAAAGAAGCTGGACTTGAACAAATACAGCAATACATTACCGAAGTGGTATAATGATAATTGGGTTTATTGTGTGTTGCTTGGCCCTTTGTCTAATTAATTTCCCATCTCTCTTTTAAAAAACGACTAATCGATGAATGTACAGTGCCTTGCGAAAGTATTCGGCCCCCTTGAACTTTGCGACCTTTTGCCACATTTCAGGCTTCAAACATAAAGATATAAAACTGTATTTTGTTGTGAAGAATCAACAACAAGTGGGACACAATCATGAAGTGGAACGACATTTATTGGATATTTCAAACTTTTTTAACAAATCAAAAACTGAAAAAGTGGGCGTGCAAAATTATTCAGCCCCCTTAAGTTAATACTTTGTAGCGCCATCTTTTGCTGCGATTACAGCTGTAAATCGCTTGGGGTATGTCTCTATCAGTTTTGCACATCGAGTGACTGACATTTTTTCCCATTCCTCCTTGCAAAACAGCTCGAGCTCAGTGAGGTTGGATGGAGAGCATTTGTGAACAGCAGTTTTCAGTTCTTTCCACAGATTCTCGATTGGATTCAGGTCTGGACTTTGACTTGGCCATTCTAACACCTGGATATGTTTATTTTTGAACCATTCCATTGTAGATTTTGCTTTATGTTTTGGATCATTGTCTTGTTGGAAGACAAATCTCTGTCCCAGTCTCAGGTCTTTTGCAGACTCCATCAGGTTTTCTTCCAGAATGGTCCTGTATTTGGCTCCATCCATCTTCCCATCAATTTTAACCATCTTCCCTGTCCCTGCTGAAGAAAAGCAGGCCCAAACCATGATGCTGCCACCACCATGTTTGACAGTGGGGATGGTGTGTTCAGGGTGATGAGCTGTGTTGCTTTTACGCCAAACATAACGTTTTGCATTGTTGCCAAAAAGTTCAATTTTGGTGTCATCTGACCAGAGCACCTTCTTCCACATGTTTGGTGTGTCTCCCAGGTGGCTTGTGGGAAAAATGTAAACACTTTTTATGGATTTCTTTAAGAAATGGCTTTCTTCTTGCCACTCTTCCATAAAGGCCAGATTTGTGCAATATATAACTGATTGTTGTCCTATGGACAGAGTCTCCCACCTCAGCTGTAGATCTCTGCAGTTCATCCAGAGTGATCATGGGCCTCTTGGCTGCATCTCTGATCAGTCTTCTCCTTGTATGAGCTGAAAGTTGAGGGACGGCCAGGTCTTGGTAGATTTGCAGTGGTCTGATACTCCTTCCATTTCAATATTATCGCTTGCACAGTGCTCCTTGGGATGTTTAAAAATTGGGAAATCTTTTTGCATCCAAATCCAGCTTTAAACTTCTTCACAACAGTATCTCGGACCTGCCTGGTGTGTTCCTTGTTCTTCATGATGCTCTCTGCGCTTTTAACGGACCTCTGAGACTATCACAGTGCAGGTGCATTTATACAGAGACTTGATTACACACAGGTGGATTGTATTTATCATCATTAGTCATTTAGGTCAACATTGGATCATTCAGAGATCCTCACTGAACTTCTGGAGAGAGTTTGCTGCACTGAAAGTAAAGGGGCTGAATAATTTTGCACGCCCAATTTTTCAGTTTTTGATTTGTTAAAAAAGTTTGAAATATTCAATAAATGTCGTTCCACTTCATGATTGTGTCCCACTTGTTGTTGATTCTTCACAAAAAAATACAGTTTTATATCTTTATGTTTGAAGCCTGTAATGTGGCAAAAGGTCGCAAAGTTCAAGGGGGCCGAATACTTTCGTATGACGACATTTTAAGACCAATTTGTTTTTCTTAGATGCCGAACAGGAGATCTGATTTTCTGGCTCTGCCATAATGTCTTTACTGAATGAGAGCAATTCCCAAGGCTGTCTTTTGTAATGGAATATTGACATTTTACACAATTGATCATGTTTACACTGCATTGGGAAAGTATTCAGACCCCTTGACTATTTCCACATTTTTGTTAGGTTAGACTTATTTTAAAATGGATTAAATCAATCTACACACAATGGCCAAGTGAATACAGGTTTAGATTTTTTTAAATAAAAAATACCTTATAAGTATTCAGACCCTTTGCTATAAGACTCGAAATTGAACTCAGGTGCATCCTGTTTCCATTGATCATCCTTGAGATGTTTTTACAAAATGATTGGAGCCCACCTGTGGTAAATTCAATTGATTGGAGGTGATTTGGAAAGGCACACACCTGTCTAAAAACCAAGCCATGAGGTCGAAGGAATTGTAGAGCTCCGAGACAGGATTGTGTCGAGGCATAGATCTGGGAATGTCTGCAGCATTGAAGGTCCTCAAGAACACTCCATCATTCTTAAATGAAAGAAGTTTGGAACCACTAAGACTCTTCCTAGAGCTAGCCGCCCAGCCAAACTGAGCAATCGGGGGAGAAGGGCCTTAGTCAGGGTGGTGACCAAGAACCTGATGACCACTGTGACAGAGCTCCAGAGTTCCTCTGTGGAGATGGGAGAAACTTCCAGAAGGACAACCATCTCCGCAGCACTCCACCAATCAGGCCTTTATGGTAGAGTGGCCAGATGGAAGCCACTCCTCAGTAAAGAACACATGACAGCCCGCTTTGAGTTTGCCAAAGGGCACTTAAAGACCCTCAGACCAGGAGAAACAAGATTCTCTGGTCTGATGAACACGAGTGAGTTACACGCTCAACCATTGCTACTCTTAACTTCCGCAATGCATACAAGGCCCTCCCCTGCCCTCCATTTGGCAAATCTGACCATGACTCAATCTTGTTGCTCCCTTCCTATTGGCAGAAAATAAAACAGGAAGCGTCCGTTCTTAGGTCTAACCAATCGGTTTCACGCTTCAAGATTGCTTTGATCACGTGGACTGGGATATGTTCCGGATAGCCTCAGAGAATAACATTGACATATACGCTGACTCGGTGAGCGTGTTTAAAACCAGTTGCATCTCTAGGGGCGCTATTTCATTTTTGGATAAAAAACGTTCCCGTTTTAAGCGCGATATTTTGTCATGAAAAGATGCTCGACTATGCATATTCTTGACAGTTCTGGAAAGAAAACACTCTGAAGTTTCAGAATCTGCAAAGATTTTGTCTGTAAGTGCCCCAGAACTCATTCTACAGGCGAAACCAAGATGATACGTCAAACAGGAAATGAGCAGAATTTCTGAAGCTCTGTTTTCTAATGTCTCCTTATATGGCTGTGAATGCGACAGGAATAAGCTTAGACCTTCTGCCGTTTCCCCAAGATGTCGGCAGCATTGTGACGTATTTGTAGGCATATCATTGGAAGATTGACCATAAGAGACTACATTTTCCAAGTGTCCGCCTGGTGTCCTGCGTCGAAACTGGTGCGCAAAGCCATGTGCAAGTATTTTTCCATTTGATTGAGAGGGGAAACCATGCTTCCACGAACGATATCATCGAAGAGATATGTGAAAAACACCTTGAGGATTGATTCTAAACAACGTTTGCCATGTTTTCAGTCGATATTATGGAGTTAATTTGGAAAAAAGTTCGCGTTTTGAGGACTGAATTTTCGTTTTTTTTTGGTAGCCCAATGTGATGTAAAAAAACGGAGCTATTTCTAATACACAAGGAATCTTTTTGGAAAAACTGAGCATCTGCTATCTAACTGAGAGTCTCCTCATTGAAAACATCTGAAGTTCTTCAAAGGTAAATGATTTTATTTGAAGGCTTTTATGTTTTTGTTGAAATGTTGCGTGCTGGATGCTAACGCTAATGCTAGAGCTAAATGCTACGCTAGCTAGCTACTTTTACACAAATGATTGTTTTCCTATGGTTGAGAAGCATATTTTGAAAATCTGAAATGACAGTGTTGTTTACAAAAGGCTAAGCTTGAGGGATGGCATATTTATTTCATTTCATTTGCGATTTTCATGAATAGTTAACGTTGCGTTATGGTAATGAGCTGAGTCTGTATTCACGATCCCGGATTCGGGATGGGGAGATCAGAAAGGTTAAGGAAGTGTATGGGAGATGTTGTACCCACTGTGACAATTAAAACCTTCCCTAACCAGAAACCGTGGATTGATGGCAGCATTTGCGCTAAACTGAAAGCACGTCCCCGGGTCTCCAGACAAACTAACACCTTCTTTGCCCGCTTTGAGGATAATACAGTGCCTGTCACCGACGCAGCCCGCTACCAAAGACTGTGGGCTCTCCTTCTCCATGGCTGACGTGAGTAAAACATTTAAACATGTTTACCCTCGCAAGGCATCCAGCCCAGATGATATCCCTAGCCACATCCTCATGGCATGCGCAGACCAGCTGGCTGGTGTGTTTACGGACATATTCAATAAATACCTAACCAGTCTGCTGTCCCTACATGCTTATAAATGGCCACCATTGTTCCTGTTTCTAAGAAAGCACAGGTAGCTGAACTAAATGCCTACAGCCCCGTAGCATTCACTTCTGTCATCATGAAGTGCTTTGAGAGACTAGCCAAGGATCATATCACCTCTACCTGACACCCTAGTCCACTCCAATTTGATTACCGCGGCAATAGGTCCACAGACGATGCAATCGCCATCCCACTGCCCTATCCAATCTGGACAAGAGGAATACCGATGTAAGAATGCTGTTCATTGACTAAAGCTCAGCATTCGACACCATAGTACCCTCCAAACTCATCATTAACCTTGAGACCTTGGTCTCAACCCCACCCTGTGTAATTGGGTCCTGGACTTCCTGACAGGTCACTCCCAGGTGGAGAAGGTAGGAAACAACATCTCCACTCCGCTGATCCTCAACACTGGGGTCCCACAAGGGTGTGTTCTCAGCCCCCTCCTGTACTCCCTGTTCACCCATGACTGCATGGCCATGCACGCCTCCAACTCAATCATCCAGTTTGCAGACGACACAACAGTAGTAGGCTTGAGTACCAACAATGACGAGACGGCCTACAGGGAGGAGGTGAGGGCCCTCGAATTGTGGTCTAAGGAAAATAACCTCTCACTCAATGTCAGCAAAACAAAAGAGATGATCGTGGACTTCAGGAAACAGCAAAGGGAGCACCCCCTGATCCACATCGATGGGACAGCATTGAAGAAAGTGGAAAGTTTTAAGTTCCTCAGTGTACATACCACAGACAAACTGAAATGGTCCACCCATACAGACAGCGTGGTGAAGAAGGCACAACAGCACTTCTTCTGTCTCAGGAGGCTGAAGAAAATGTGGCTCGTCATCGAAAACCCTCACTAACTTTTACAGGTGCACAATTGAGAGCATCCTGTCGGGCTGTATCACCTCCTGGTACGGCAACTGCACCGCCCACAACAAGCTCTCCAGAGGGTGGTGCGGTCCGCACAATGCATCACCGGGGTCAAATGACCTGCCTTCCAGAACACCTGCAACACCCGATGTCACAGGAAGGCAAAAAGATCATCAAGGACAATAACCACCCGAGTCCCTGCCTGTTCACCCCGCCATCATCCAGAAGGCGAGGTCAGTACAGGTGCATCAAAGCTGGGACCGAGATATTGAAAAACAGCTTCTATCTCAAGGCCAGCCGATTGTTAAAACAGCCAATACTAGCACAGACAGGCGGCTGCCTACATACATCATTGGCCACTTTAATAAATAGAACACTAGTCACTTTAAGAATGTTTACATATCTCGCATTACTCATATGTATATACTGTATCCTACACTATCTTTTGTGTCTTAGCCGCTCTGTCACAACTCATCCATATATTTTTATATTCTTATCCCATTCCTTTACTAGATTGTGTGTATTAGGTTTTGCTGTGGAATTGTTGCTATTACCTGTTAGATATTGCTGCACTGTCGGATCTAGATCCATAAGCATTTCGCTACACTCGTAATGACATCTGCTAACCATGTGTATGTGACCAATAAAATTTTATTTGAAACCAAGATTGGACTCTTTGGTCTGAAGGTCAAGCGTCCCGTATGGAGGAAACCTGGCACCATCCCTACAGTGAAGCATGGTGGTGGCAGCATCATGCTGTGGGGATATTTTTCAGTAGCAAGAACTGGGAGACTAGTCAGGATCGAGGGAAAGATGAATGGAACATAGATCCCTGATGAAAACCTGCTCCAGAGCACTCAGAACCTCAGACTGGGGCAAAGGTTCACCTTCAACAGGACAACGAACCTAAGGACACAGCCAAGACAATGCAGGCGTGGCTTTGGGACAAGTCTTTGAATGTCCTTTAGTGGCCCAGCCAGAGCCTGGACTTGAACCCGATCAAACATATCTGGAGAGACCTGAAAATAGCTGTGCAGCGACGCTCCCCATCCAACCTAAGAGAGCTTGAAAGGATCTACAGAGAAGAATGGGAGAAACTGCCCAAATACACGCTACAAGTTTTTAGCGTCATACCCAAGAAGACTCAAGGCTGTAATTGCTGCCAAAGGGGCTTCAAAAAAGTACTGAGTAAAGGGTCTGAATAATTATTCAAATGTAATATTTCATTTTTTCAATACATTTGCAATTAGCAGTATTTCTGGACAGAGTACAGTCTCGCCAGACAAATTAATGTACATGTTTATGGCTCTCCATATGGCTTTGTACACTAGATTGTTGTCATTATGCGGTATTGTGTGTAGATTGATGAGGGGAATTTGTTCATCCATTTTAGAATAAGGCTGTAACGTAACAAAATGTGGAAAACGTCAAGGGGTCTGAATATTTTCCGAATACACTGTATATGGAGCGTAATGAGGAAAAAGCAGTCCCATCTGGATTACGACTTGATAAATGGATTGTTTTGGTCTAGACTCGCTCTTCTTCCTGGTTCTATTTGTACAAAGATTCCTACTTTAGATAGAGATAACCACACTGTAATTACAACACAAATTACACGAGAGAGTCACTCTAGTCATGAAAGAGATGCTATTTAGACCTAGAGCATATAAATAAAATATGGTAAACAGATAATGATATTCTGAGAGTAAAGAGTTGAACACTGTGTGAATTGTCTGGATCGGTGTCTTCCCTCCGCCTACAGGATCTACCAGAGCAGCTCCGAGTGTTCACACCACACCCTGTCACTCACAAGTTAACGGCTCGGGTACATGGACATGTTGCCAAGCACACGTTTGACCAGGAAGAGCTAAGAAAAACAAATATTTTTGTAATAAAAATTGAGGGTTTAGGGCTCAACAGTAACCTGTTGAATTGAATTAAATAACACTTTTTAACTATATCTTTGGCTTATAGTAATCTATGGCTTATAATCTTCTATTTTTACTTCTATTTTTACTCATATAGTTAATGTCAGACAACGTGACAATCTCAGTCTCAGAGCAAAGGCACACTTGTGATCACCCTGATATATTTGTAATAGTATGTCCTATAACAATTATACTTCTTTCTACTCAATGTAAATGTTAATATAACATGTATCCCACCATAAATACAGAATGGTGTGCGAACATCAGTGATGAAGAACAATCAAAAACACATTCAATGATCAGCATTACTTTTCAGACGCCTCACAGCCCGTCATTTCAGACATATCTTCACAAAACTCAACAGAGAACCCCTTATCCATCACTATAGAAAGGAGAAAATAAACCACCAAACCGTAAACGGGTATCTAAATTAACAAGACACAAATGCAGTTACATTTGGATCAAGTCTTTTGGAGCTTTTCTTAATACTTGTCTAAATGTGTTCGCTTCAGCCGTTCTTATTCCCTTTCCGTCTGTCTACCAGTGGGACCCTGCACCTGTTAGCCCGAGTCCACGCAGCCCTCTCCCACTACCGCCTCTCTGTCACAAAGATTGACTGTCCACACACCCCTGTCCCAGCCTAGGACAGCCCAGCCTAGGACCCACCTTATAAGGCTCCTCTCCTGCTCTGTCTCGATCCCAAAGCCCTGGTTCCCTGATTGTTCCTGTGTTGACCCAGTCCTTATCCCCGTCAAGCACTTAAGTACCACTGAGACAGTTCCCTGGTGACTAACCCAGAAAGAAGGCAGAGAAGAGAGCGCTGCTGCTATTACATCCAACCGCCTGCAGGACAGACTTGATGAGTGAAAGAGATGAGAGAAGGAAGGGTAGAGAGAGGAGGAGAGAGAGAAAAGGCTGGTTTCCTATTACATACTCTACTGAAGTCCCCCCTCCTCGCTTCTCTTTTTCTCTCCCCCTCCGTCAGCTAACGAGACAGTGAACTGATCACCCAATCCCTCCCAGTCCTAGGACTCCTACCTCACACAGGCAGGCAGGCAGGCAGAGGACTCCTACCTCACGCAGTCAGGCAGGCAGGCAGAGGACTCCTACCTCACGCAGGCAGGCAGGCAGGCAGGCAGAGGACTCCTACCTCACGCAGGCAGGCAGGCAGGCAGAGGACTCCTACCTCACGCAGGCAGGCAGGCAAGCAGAGGACTCCTACCTCACGCAGGCAGGCAGGCAGGCAGGCAGGCAGGCAGGCAGAGGACTCCTACCTCACACAGGCAGGCAGGCAGAGGACTCCTACCTCACACAGGCAGGCAGGCAGAGGACTCCTACCTCACACAGGCAGGCAGGCAGGCAGAGGACTCCTACCTCACACAGGCAGGCAGGCAGGCAGGCAGGCAGGCAGAGGACTCCTACCTCACGCAGGCAGGCAGGCAGGCAGGCAGGCAGGCAGGCAGGCAGGCAGGCAGGCAGGCAGGCAGGCAGGCAGGCAGGCAGAGGACTCCTACCCCACACAGGCAGGCAGGCAGAGGACTCCTACCGCATACAGGCAGGCAGGCAGAGGACTCCTACCTCACACAGGCAGGCAGGCAGAGGACTCCTACCTCACACAGGCAGGCAGGCAGAGGACTCCTACCTCACACAGGCAGGCAGGCAGGCAGGCAGGCAGGCAGGCAGGCAGGCAGGCAGAGGACTCCTACCTCACACAGGCAGGCAGGCAGGCAGGCAGGCAGGCAGAGGACTCCTACCTCACGCAGGCAGGCAGGCAGGCAGGCAGGCAGGCAGGCAGGCAGGCAGGCAGGCAGGCAGGCAGGCAGGCAGGGGACTCCTAATTCACGCAGGCAGGCAGGCAGGCAGAGGACTCCTACCTCACGCAGGCAGGCAGGCAGGCAGGCAGGCAGGCAGGCAGGCAGGCAGAGGACTCCTACCTCACGCAGGCAGGCAGGCAGGCAGGCAGGCAGGCGACTCCTACCTCACATAGGCAGGCAGAGGACTCCTACCTCACATAAGGAAGACAGAGGTAACCAGGGAGAAAGCAGGAGAATATAAGAGAGACTGAGCCAGTAATAATCATTTATGTCCAACAGAGCCCTGAACAGTTTACCTAGGGACACTCACTTCCCACTCACAACACATTCAGTCATATTGCCCTTCAGCAGTAGATTAAAATCAACACAGACCCTTCCTCCTTCACAAGCTACACACCAACCCAATATTAAATATTATTCCTGTTGAATGTTTCCAAATAATAAAATCACATCTAACATGGGCTGGAGACAGTTTCAAAAACATCAAATTAAATATTTCATAGTAGTGTCGTAAAATGTTATAGCCCAGATATTGAGTTAGTCGTGGGACATGTTTTCTTAATGCTGAGATATTAAAAATAGGTTGTTAGACATTATTTGAATTCTGATGATAATTTGATATCCTATGGAAGTTACTATGGCAGAAGTTACTATGGCAGTCATACAAATATTCCTAAACTATTCATTTCCTCCACTTGTGTGATTTTTTTATTGCCTGGCTCTCCATTCTTATATATTATATATATATATATATAAAAAACACTTTATTATTCCATTGCCTTTACTAAGGTATTGCCAGAAGCCTAAATTATAACTTACAGGGCAGGTTAGTGCATCCCTGAGAGATCTACTATAGTAGGGTTGCCTCTGGGAGCGTATGGCTCATGGTCAGAGTGGTATGTCCTCTCTAAGACCAGAAGCATGCAACCATACCATGCAGAGACCATGTCACTTTCAGAGTCACCTAAAAACACACCCACCAAACACACTTCATGTTTGAAGGGGTCCTTGGAGTCCTGGGTCATTTTCAAACGTTTTGCAACATAATATAAAAATGACCATTTCTCATTAGACAAGTCCAGGTATGTGTGTGAAGGCAAGCAAGCAGGATTTACACTTTTCCATTTGAACAGCTTTGAGGTTGAGTTTTCACAGAGTTTGAGAGCTCTGGTTCAATACATTTTCAATATACAATAAACTCAGAAAATGCATTCCAAATGTGTTTTCTGAAACTAACTCAGAGAAAATCGGTTAAAATACATTGCAGCACAATATTAAGACAAATTTAATTGAGTGTGTGTGTGTGTGTATTTACTACTACTACGTGTGGGTGTGCTCCTACATGTCTATTTAAGGGAGGAAGAGAGGGCGGTAAAGCTGGTAGCGGAGACACAGGAAAATAATTACCCCTCTCTCTGACAGATGGGCTGATTTATGCCTCTCCAATTAAACTGTCAGGATACGGAGCAGCAGAGTGGGAGAGACCATTTCATAGGGCCGTAAAGCCTCTTCTCTTCACCCAGAGAGAATAGAGGCAGACGGGTCTCTTCTTTAACTAGCCCCTCTACAGAGGCGAGGAGGAAGGAGCAGTAAATTACTAATGGCTGTGATGAAGCTGAGAGCACGTCAGCCTCAGACAGAAGGGATGGGCTGCAACTATCTTCATGACATTACATACAGAACTGAGATACATTATTAAAGGACGAGAGGAGGGAAATGAACCTGAACGTTTCTGAATAACAGCCCTCTCTGACACTGTAAACGATGTAGGTAGCTGCAACTCTCTCACACTGAGAACAGGATGCATTCTCTGTGGTGTCATGTAAAACATGTCCGCTCTGTGTAGAGGTCAGAGATGATAAAACATTGGTATGCTTCATTTGGAGTTTTCCAAAAACATCTTGTTGGGAGGATCAATAAATCTTTCAGTTTATAGAATTCATCACGCAATCTGGACTGTCCACCTGTACTTATGACTGTATCTTTGTTTCACAAGCGGCCACACACACACACACACACACACGTGTTTTTTGTTGCCACACCAAAGTTAAATACATTGAGCGATGGCTAGGGTTACGGGTGGTTCCACTCTAAGCCAAAATATTCCGTCACACACATCTGCTTTCATGGTATGTGATTCTATACCAGAGAGTTCATAGTGTAATACAACTAAAACTCTCATCAGAGACTACATGGACAATCTATCAGGCTGAGCATGGAATATTCCTCCCTTCAAGTTTGGTCTTATTCTTAACACAAATCAAGTTCTTTGGACATTTGCCTTGAGCTTCGCATCATTTAACAGATGCGAAAGTGACAAATAGAGCTGTAGTGGCCTGTGCGGGAATTGAACACACAACCCTGGTGTTGCCAGCATCATGCTCTAACCCACTGAGCCAATGAAACCTCCAATTGGTTCCTACTGTGCGAGTACTGTCTGGTGAAACAGTACAGGTGGAATGTCATTATCATAGCTACAGGCTCTAACGAATTAGCTACAATTAACAACTAATTGGAGATGATAAAAGATGTGAGGCAGAGAGCTGACCTTGTCCTGCTCCCCCACTGTGTATCCAACACATGAGTATTGAACCCCCACCAGCTGGAGTACAAGCACTCCATAGCACTCTGGTCAAAAGTAGTGCACTATACACTGAGTGTTCAAAACATTAGGAACAACTGGTGAAAGCTATGATCCCTTATTGATGTCGCTTGTTAAATGCACTTCAATCAGTGTAGATGAAGGGGAGGAGACAGGTTAAAGAAGGATTTTTAAGTCTGGAGATGTTGAGCAATGGGCAAGACAAAAAGACATCCAAGCCAACTTGACCCAACTGCATTGAAGTCAACATGTGGAACACTTGACACCTTGTAGAGTCCATTCCCCGACAACTTGAGGCTGATCTGAGGGCAAAAAGGGGGTGAAACTCAATATTAGGAAGGTGGTGTTCTTAATGTTTTGTACACTCAGTGTATAGGGAATAGCATGCCATTTCAGACAGCCTATGTATCGCTGACAAACACTACCCAAATTGCACATGACATCCTAATCAGCGGACTGAAGCTTATTGCAAACCCTCTCCTCAATTACCATGGGAATGACAGGCGTGATAACGAGGCAGGAGCGTGAGTGGTGGATGCCTGAACGAGCTAATGATGGATTGATTTGCGTGTTACGAGAGGTATAATAAGGACATATTGTTTTCTCTGTTGGTGCAGCTGCTCTGGTTTTGCATATCTCTCCCTCCATCTGTCCACACAGCACATAGTTGAGGCCGCCGCTGCCACTTAGCCATGAAAGACTGCAATAACAACAGCAGAAAACGTGAATAGTGGGGTCAGTAATAACCTACCAGGCAGCGAAAGGGGGGAATCTGATCTGATTAATAGACTGGCCGTAGTTACCCTGGACGGAGAGAGAGAGAGGAGGAGGGATTCAGCCGGAGTCACAGTCTGTGTTGAAACAGCTTGAGGTAGATCTCCTCAGACACTCATCTTTTAAAGCGTTCCCCTCAGACCGTGTTGAAGATTCCATTACTGTAGTACAGTTGCAGTTCTGGCAGAATCAGCGCAGCCGAGACTACTTCTTCAGTCTAATGTGGAATGTCTTGGCATTTGAGAAGGGAAACAGAGGGAGACTTTCTATAAACGGGGGCATTTCCATATCTAAAGGACATCCTGTGGTCTCACAGTGGAGGCTGGACGGAAGGTCCAGAAATAACAGCCTATAGAGAAAGGAGAGGAGGAACTCAATTAACTAAGTGACTCATAATACCCAGACAGACTCATAAGAGCGAGTCTGTGTCAAAATGAACGATTGCTTCTCGACTAGCTTCTGGCTAACGTCTGTTTGACCCCAGACTACATGAATCCCACAAACTAAATTCAAACCCATACACTGTTCATAATATCTCCATACCTGATCCTATTATGAATCGCATACCTTCGAGGTCGCCCAATGAAGACTAAGGCAGCCAGGGCGCGAGGAAAGGCAGACATCATCAGGTGTCTAATAATAGCGCTGCTTCTCACCATTAGTTCTGCCAACACAGTCTCATACGTACCAGCTCCCAGAAAGTCCCGCAGGAAGGGCCAGAGTTTGATCCCATAATCTATCAAAGGTTATACTCTCTCCTCCTTCTTTCCCTAAAGTGCACTGTACAAGTCAACCTTAATCTCAACTGCTCCGTTTGTTGTCTGTGACCTAGACTGGCTCTGTATGAGGCCTTCCTGTTGTTTATGACATGTATACACCACACCTGGGTTCAAACACTACTTGAAATAATTTGTAAATACTTCCGCTGGGCTTGAATGAGCTTTCCTGGCCAATAGAGTAGTCGCAACAGTGCAAACCCTGACCATCTGTCACTCCAGGCAGGCTAGAGCAAGCGCTTAAAGAATTTGAAAGATTTCAAATAGTATCTGAACCCAGGTCTGGTATGCAGCACAGTGAACTGTATGGAGAACCCCACCTCTCACCCCCTGCCACTGAACAATATTGTCTGTCACAGTGCTAGACACCTCAGCAAGGGGTACAGTACAATAACATCATATGTGCCATCGCAGGTTCTCTCTCTCTAGCTCAGGCATTAACTTCAATAGGAAAAGCGTATTGGAGTTGAGTTAGAAAATGTATACCACTTCCTATAGTTTCGTCTAGCCACTGTCTGTGATAAAGGGTACAGTTACAGGTACAGTTACTAGCAGAGATACTTCAGACCTTCCTATCCAGGGATCTATGGCATATCATTTCGATTTATGGATTTTGGAGGGAGGGTGACAATGGGTCTAGTACCATAGATGTATGTTACCTTATGTCATGATGTGAACAGTTGTCAGGAAAAGGTCCAATTTAAAGGACCAATGGCCCATGCACACTATAATAATTGCCTCCTCCAATGATTCATAATAGCGAATGGACGAGTCTATTTCCTTCTGTCCATGTTTCAGCTACTCAACGTGCTCCATTCACATTGAGAAGCCACAGACATCTGTGTAGCATTACTCAGCGGATGTTACCAGCTACTAAATAAGTTATTCAAATGACGAGAGAGCGGAAAGACTGACCGATAGGCAGATCCCACAGTAGGTTTCACCTCATGACCAGAGCTATAGTACAGTGCTTCTCATTCTCTTCCATTATTATAACTTCCTCTATGCTTGTCAAGTACATGGTTATGGGTCATTACCCTCCCATAAAGCACCATTCAATTTCATTACAATGACTTCTGCCTTCTACTGGATTTGATTACATTTCATCCCTCATTTCACATCACTGATATTGTGTTCATTTATTTCTCCTCATCTTCCATCAGCCAACAAGCACTACTGATGAAGAGTTCTAGTACTGATGAAGAGTTCTAGTACTGATGGAGAGTTCTACTGCCTTTGTGGTGGAAAATTTAAACAATATCAAAGCAAGTGACCAAAGGAGGTAAAATACCACAGTATGAACAGATCAGAACAGCCAGCTGAGCTCATACTCCTGGAATAGGAATAACACCTGAAAACACTCTCCTTCAATCCAGAGTGTATCAGTTCCCAGGATCTAACATGGAGCACAAAACGCGACTCCTGTCTGGAAGTGAGTTTCTACTGGGACAGAAAACAAGTGAACACACAGGACGTAGTTTGACCTTCCTTTTGACAGGTGGCGGACTTGTTAACTCTTCCTCTTTGAGAGAGGTTATAGATGGATACTAGGTTAAAAACACACAACCGAAGCCTCGGAAAGAAAGCAGCCGTATTCGTGCCGACACGCCCGGTAAGTTGGAAGCTGAAAATCTGGTATTAAAAGCAGCTGTCCATCTTGTAAAGGGGATTGTTGCTTTAACCTCAATGTAGACTAAATTCTCCTATCAGCAATATGCTAATGATTTAGTTGGCGGGTCAAAAGCTTTTGATAATACCTCTGATTACTTTGACACCGCTAAAGACAGATGCTGATGAGTTACTAGAGAACCAATCAGAGCCTAGAGAACCTTTAGAAAACAACATTCCACACAGACCGATCCATCATAATCTACTTGGCTGTAGCTGACAGTTTAACATGAGGGTGAAGGCAGAAGGTTCCTTTAGGGCGTTTTTAGTTCTGCTTTATCTTCTGCATCTAGACTCCTGTAATTTGACTGTCATCTTGGATCATGTGGATCATCACCAGGATCTTCACCTGTTCATTGGGATCGTCTGCCGGAATTTTCTATCAGAGTGTGTCAATGTAGAACAATTCTCAACGGGACATTCCTTCTTCAATCGGCTCACGGCGGTGGCGAATTGGTCAGTAGTCGTTCTGCTCAAAGCAGCGGATGCCAATCAGTAATCTAGGGCCATTCTTCCCTGAGCAGATCATGTCAACTGGGAAGAGTCATGCTCTCCGTCACAATCCAAGCGTCAATCATAGGAATTACCTTTTTTGACCACTGAGGAAATAGTGAATCAGGCATTCTCTCCACGTCTGCTTCCACTGTTCATCTCTACTCATTCAACACAGAATAGCTGTCAGTGGTCTGTCTGGCAGCCCAAAGTCTAAGCCCAGTTTGTGTATGTAGAAGTCCAAGCCTTTCGCTACGTAAATGGTAACAATAAGGTATAATGTACACAAAGTCTCAGAGCAAGGGAAAAACAGTGCAATCCATCTTGGAACATGTAAACGCCGCACATTCCCCAAAAACAATAGCTTTCAACACGGATGGAGACCTGAATGGCCCACAGATGAACAACCTCAACGTTGTTTGAAATGTCTATCTAGATAGCAAATGAATCAAAATATATAAATAAATGTTGAGTTTAGCCTGACTTTCAACTCAACCAAAGCTGTTTGAGTTTCATAGAAAGTTCAAAGTTCAAGAAAAACCGCTGCATTAGATAAGGTAAACCTCTTAGGATAGGCAACATAAATCAACGAGGGTCAGGCTATCCCAGAGCTTACAACTCCAACTGCCATCCATTTCCAACCATCAGACTGCTATGGATGCACAGAAGCCAGTCACCAGGAATAATGCTTTTAACCTCTAACATCTAGCCAAACATGTCAAAATGTAACCCACTCCCTAATCAAAACAAATGAAATTGCATTTTGACCATGCTTTCCCTTCACCAAGGACAGAGTGTTTTATCTAGAAATCACATGATCAATGAAGCTATACATTTTCATTTTACCTGGGGACTTCATTCTCCATGAGTAACTGCAGGCAGGGGGCCCTGTGTATTGTGGTCCCTCCCTCCACATGCTGTATAAATTAGGTAGAAACAAAGACAAATTTGTCTGATTAGAGTGGACTGGCAGGCTAGTACAAAGAAGGGAGGGGAGGGGATATTGGCCACTGTCTCGCAGCACTTATGAATTGGCCTTGTGCAAATATCCTGCTGTTTTATATGCTTCCTGGGGTCAGGGGTCAACAGGCGTGCATGACCAATCACAGCCCTAAATCAGGAACTGAATGCATTCTGTCATCAACACAGTGGAATTCAATTAGGTTTAATTCATTTTAAAGGCCTGCTATCAGCCTCATTGTTACTTTTGTTGATGAATGGGTTTTTTAACAGGCGAAGGCTATGCTAGGACGGCACGCCTCCTCGTGTCAAAAGGAACTGCAGCGAGTGCATTAATGGAAAGAGGAGAAAAGTGACACTTGATTTCCGCTTACCAGTTGCATTCCAGAAGCTCTTTTGGTCTATGCCAGCAGACCATTATTTATGTTGGGTCCACAATTCAATCAGGAGGTCCCCTCAGACCAGACCAATCAGCAGCAAAGAGAGCCTCAGACATGTTAATCAATAACTGCATTATTGGTGGGTGGATAGGTTTCTCTGCAGAAGTACTACTTCTGATTGGTGTCTGCATTTTGAACAGGAAGTGAGTTCTCTTGCCTATCCATTGTTTAGTCTTTTCAGATTAGGCTTAACATATTCCAGTCTTAACTTTTTGAATTAGAAAGGCATTGCCTTTGCCTCCTCTCATATTTCAGATAAGTGAAAGAAAAAAGGCCCTATAGCTGTTTTATTCTGGGCATTTTAAAAATAGCTTAGTAACCAGAAACCCTCCACTGAAAGCAACTGAACAAGCAGATACAGCTAAATGAAGAGATAAGTGACCAATTAAACCAACCCCTTCCTTTCATTCCAGGCTTTTTGAAATGTCATCCGTAAAGTATGACAACAACAAGTAGAAGGAGTACATAGCTATTTACTGCATATAACAATGTCCTACAATTTCTGGTGTTCAATAAGAAAATGCTGTCAATCAAATACACATTCATTTAATGATACAGTATGTGGATATACTGTAAATCGCTAGACAACTTGCAGCTTTTCACAATTTCCAAAAGCGCTCTTACCAGTACATCTTGACGATCTTAGACTTTCCGTATAGCCCGCTGATTGCAATATCTTCCTGACCATATCCTGGAATCACTTACAGATTGCTTGTTTGGTTCTTGATGTTGGAAGTTCAGATATGAGCTCATTCTCTGAGGGAGGGTTGCTGAAGTGTTAAGGCCAGCTCTGCATCGTAAGAAACATGCTCATCATCATGCAGTCACCAGGCTGGATTAGAAACACATGTGGACAACATGAGGCAAGGCTGGGAGCAAGGTGACGATAAGACATACATATTGGGTAAATAGAAAACAAACAAGAACACCCTCACACTCACAGACTGTTCTCCCACCACAAGCTACGGGTGTGAGGTCGAAACGTTGGCACAAAATAAACAAGTGACACTATGAAAGCGCAGTGTGCTGGGAGCTTTTTTTGCTTTGAATCAAGCCATCCTTTCCCCCTAGTCTTCCCATTCACTTTCACTCAATTGAAGAGGCATATTTTGAGTATGCTGCTCCTTTTCTTACTACCACGTCCAACAAATGAATTGCACCCAGGTCTCTGACCTAACAGTACCAATCGGTTATATTACTCTAACAGTGTGACCGAACTATTGAGTCCCTCATGTTTTAAATGGGATGACTTCAGGCCAGATCAATATGGCCCAATCCACAGGGGATGTACGATGGGATGCCCACCCCTGTGCTCTAATCCCAGAGGTGTGTGTGTGTGTGTGGTTGTGTGTGTGTGTGTGTGTGTGTGTGTGTACATGGCTGTATTAATAACAGCTATTTAATTGGCCCAGCCTCAGAGCGCTGAGGGAGCTGTATCCAAGCCCCTCTCCCTCTGTAGATGAATAGTACTTTGCTAATTACGTGAATGGATGACCTGGGGACCCGGGCGGGACAGGCTTAGGTAACTCTACTTAGGCTCTGATTGATTCTGTCAACATTAACCTGTGGTTCATATTCTTCCAGCACGCTATGGGCCCTCTTCCTCATTACAGCCCCAGAGAGGACCAAGGTTCATCTGCCATGTGTCCAGCGCTGGGCCAGCGGTCACTTCTTCCATTGCTGCATCTGCAAATGTATGAGAGGTTCCCTGCATGGTGAGTGTTGGGTCATGAACACTAGAACCTGTTATTACTGTGAGTCAGCGTTTAGTAAGGAGTAACAGTGAGATTTGATTCTCGGTATTTCTAGATAAATGGCTCCATATCAGGCAGTATCGACAGCGTTAATGACTCATGGACTTATTTATGGAGCCGTCACTGGGTCAGGACTCCACGCTTCAAGCCATATACTGATCCGGATTAATTAACACATTTACTGTTCTGTATATTCAGCATGCGGAAGTGTCCTTGAGAGTCACCGCAAAGCTGTAAAGCAATTACTTGAATGTGATAAAGAGAAAGCCTCTTATCTAATCATGATGTGTTTAGGGTTCCTTGCTGATTCCAAGTCTGAACTCCATGTCTGGAATTGAGACTGAACACACTGCAGGAGAACCAAAGCCAATGTTCAGGACAAAGAGCAGATGTTTGCTAGATAACCTTTCTCTGGGCAATCTTGGCACCCTAACCAGACAAGGATTTCCTGGGTAAACTACAAGTCGGCTGTATTGGGAGGGAATCACGAAGGCCGGGCTGAAGTTGAGCTTTGTGAATATGGACATACACTATGTCTCCCACATATATATCAGTGGGATCAGGAACAGTAAAAGCAAAGGCCTAGAGCTATATGCGTACCTTAGTTGATTACGCATCAATCATAGGCCTATTTACCAGATAGAAGAAAACATGATCATAACTGTAAAGTCTGTCAGTGATGCCAAGATATACGGCACCTTCGGAAAATATTCAGACCCCTTGACTTTTCCCACATTTTGTTAATTTACAGCCTTATTCTAAAAATGATTAAATTGTGTTTTTGTTCAAATCAATCTACACACAACACCGCATAATGACAAAGCAAAAACAGGTTTTTAGAACATTTTGTGAGGTTATAATAAAGAATAATACAAAATAAATAAAAAATGTTGGATCGGGTTCAAAGTCTGGGCTCTGGCTGGGCCACTCAAGGACATTCAGAGCCTTGTCCTGAAGCCACTCCTGTGTTGTCTTGGCTGTGTGCTTAGGGTCGTTGTTCTGTTGGAAGGTGAACCGGAGCGCTCTGGGGCAGGATTTCATCAAGGATCTCTGTACTGAGTACTCTGTACTCATCTTTCTTCGATCCTGACTAGTCTTACCAGTCCCTGACACTGAAAAACATCCCCACCGCATGATGCTGACATCACCATGTTTCACCGTAGGGATGGTGCCAGGTTTCTTCCAGACGTGACACTTGGCATTCAGGCCAAAGAGTTCAATATTAGTTTCATCAGACCAGACAATCTTGTTTCTCATGGTCTGAGAGTCCTTTAGGTGACTTTTGGCAAACTCCAAGCGGGCTGTCATGAGCGTTTTACTGAGGAGTGGCTTCCGTCTGGCCACTCTATCATAAAGGCCTAATTGGTGGAGTGCTGCAGAGATGGTTGTCCTTCTGGAAGTTTCTCCCATCTCCACAGTGTAACTCTGCAGCTCTGCCAGAGTGACCATCAGGTTCTTGGTCACCTCCCTGGCCAGGTGGCCAGCTCTAGGAAGAGTCTTGGTGGTTCAAAACTACTTTAATTTAAGAATGATAGAGGGCACTGCGTTGTTGATGGCCTTCAATGCTACGGAAATCTGTGCCTCGACGCAATCCTGTCTCGGAGCTCTAGCGACAATTCCTTCGACTTCATGGCTTGGTTTTTGCTCTGACATGCACTGTCAACTGTGGGACCTTTTATTGACAGTTGTGTGCCTTTCCAAATCATGTCCAATCAATTGAATTTACCCCAGGTGGACTCCAATCAAGTTGTAGAAACATCTCAAGGATGATCAATGGAGGCAGTACGCGCCTGAGCTTAATTTCGAGTCTCATAGCAACGGGTCTGAATACTTGTGTAAGTAAGGTATTTCTGTTTTTTATTATGGGGGTGTTCTGTGTAGATTGCTGAGGATTTTTATTTATTTAATCCATTTTAGAATAAGGCTGTAACATAACAACTTTTGGAAAAAGTCAAGGGGTCTGAATACTTTCCTAAGTCACTGTATCTGTCTCTCGCTCTCTTTCTGATTCAGAGGGTTTGGGTTAAGTGCAGAAAACTAATTTCAGTTGAAGGCATTCAGTTGTAGAGCTGACTAGGTATCCCCCTGTCTCTCTACCTGTATCTTCTCTCTCTCTCTCTCTACATGAATCCTCATGTGGACACATTGATCACCACGTCATATCCCTCCTACTGTGTGTGATGTATTCTCTAGGACACGAATGCTTCAACTCCTCAACCCAGAGCATCTGCAGAGTCCTTATGTGACTCAGTCAACACATCTGTTCCCCTGAAAAACACCATTACGAAGAAAGGAGGGGAAAGAGGGATTCACCAAGCCAACAGCTTTTTACTTTCTACTATGTGATCCAAGTTAACATACTTTCCCCGTTGTGGAATAAAGCCTGGGGTGTGTTAGGTCAAACAATATTTGTCAGATGGATAACACTTAAAACTCCCATAAGGCACCACTCCCATTAGGCACCACCACCCAGCGGTGACGACTAAGGGATGATCTAGGGAGGCTATGTTACATGTGTCTCTTACTGATGAGGTCATCAAGTGGAGAGTGTCATACCCCTAAGGTCCATCATACTGCAGGTGGACATTCCCCTGAAATACAAATGAGATGGCGTGTTGAAATGGAAGGATAAGCAGTTTGACTAAACGGCTCACAGGGTCAGGTTGGCTCTCCGAGGGCCACACGCGTCTTCACAGCTAGTTTCACACTGAACACACTCACACACATAATGGCCCTGCTGCCTCTGGTGACTGGCAGCTCAGGGGTGGGTTGGAGCACGTCTGAGGGGAACACACGCACAGACGAATGCGCGAATGCACGCAAGCAAGCACACAGGTACTGTATGTGCACACTGATGCACATGCACCTAATTTCACGGTTTACTCTGTGAGAAATAAACGCTTGAATTCCCCGTACGTTGAGGCCTAACACTGGGTTTCCTGTATGTGTTGACACAACAGCACGATGCACATTAAAACCATACAAAGATGGCTACAGAGAAAACAGAGCCTGCTGACCACAGATACTATAGTCACTTAAAGGGGCAATCTGCAGTTGCTACATCCATTTTTGGACTTATACAATAATGATTTATTAATGTATTGATTACCTCAATGTTCGTAAACAAAGTAATGTAAACAAACACTATATTGCCTCAAAACAAAGTAAAACTGTTATTTTTATATCATGGATGGTCAGTCCTTGCATCCATAGCTCTGTCTATGAATTTGAGAGTGGTTACATTTCTCCAGCCCAATCCCACAGCTAAATGTATTACTGAAACAGGGGCGGGGATTATGCTTTGTTATTGTTTCAACTGCGGATTACCCTTTTAATTATTAATTCTTAAATAAACAGAGAAAATGCTAGGATGGAAACCTGCCAAGGTGCTTTCCACCAGTCAGCACACCTTATGGAGCCAGTTGTTTACTCATTACTCACAGTTATCTCCTTACGTTTTCCAAGAAAATCACACAAGAGCTTCTCCTTGGACAACAACCAATAGAAAAATCAGTTGATAAGCGCCTCTATAAAGATGCCAAGCCACAAGGGGAGAGAAACCCGAGCCTGTGATGAACTGGCTGAATGGCAGATACATTTGCACAATGTCCAAAGTGAGAGAGTCTATTAAAAACAGATTGCTGTAACCACATAGCTAATACACTGAGTCTATTGTGGGGACTGGACAGTAAGGGGCAGTGTGGGCGCGTGATAAGGCTGTTGCTCCTTGGGCATTAACTGTTGGGTGTGTTCAGTAGAGATAAAAAATGTTGGTGTAGAAAGAAACGTGGAGGTAATTAGCCAAACTTGTCTAGAAGGCCAGCATCCCTGAGTCGCCTCTTCTCTGTTGACATTGAGACTGGTGTTTTGCGGGTACTATTTAATGATGAGGCCAGTTGAGGACTTTTAAGGTGTCTGTTTCTCAAACTAGACACTCTAATGTACTTCTCCTCTTGCTCAGTTGTGCACCGGGGCCTCCCACTCCTCTTTCTATTCTGGTTAGAGCCAGTTTGCACTGTTCTGTGAAAGGAGTAGTACACAGCGTTATACGAGATCTTCAGTTTCATGGCAATTTCTCGCATGGAATAGCCTTCATTTCTCAGAACAAGAATAGACTGACGAGTTTCAGAAGAAAGTGCTTTGTTTCTGGCCATTTTGAGCCTGTAATCGAACCCACAAAGGCTGATGCTCCAGATATTCAACTAGTCTAAAGAAGGCCAGTTTTATTGCTTCTTTAAACCAGCTGTGCTAACATAATTGCAAAAGGGTTTTTCTTATGATCAATTAGACTTTTTTTAAATTATAAACTTGGCTTAGCTAACACAACATGCCATTGGAACACAGGGGTGATGGTTGCTGATAATGGGCCTCTGTACGCCTATGTAGATATTCCATTCAAAATCAGCCATAAATAGTCATTTACAACATTAACAATGTCTACACTGTATTTCTGATCAATTAGATGTTACTTTAATGGACAAAAAAATTGATTTTCTTTCATAAACAAGGACATTTCTAAGTGACCCCAAACTTTTGAATGGTAGTTTAAATGGGGAAGAAATATTATTAAATCACACACACACACACACACACACACACACACACACACACACACACACACACACACACACACACACACACACACACACACACACACACACACACACACACACACACACACACACAAACACACACACACAGGATGAGCATTTCCCCTTGGGAAGCCAGCACCTGTGGTAGGATTACACCAGGCCAAATTGAGTTGACGACCCTTGCAATGGGTTGTGTTGAAACAGGGCTTATTAGAACTCTCATGAGAACCTAGCAGCTCTACATAACACTACCAGAACTCTCATGAGAACTAAGCACCTCTACATAACAATACTAAATAAGAGCTGTAGAGGGGAGTAAGAGAGAACCACTTCATGCCTAAGCCTCATCACTTCCTCCCTGACAATGATCTCCCATCGCTTATCGACTGTGTCAGGGGCACTATGCACAACAAATCTATTTTGTGGGAACATGGAGCAGAATGCCAGAATTCCAAGAGCTGTGATAAATGTGGCCACTTCGGTTACTGAGGATTATGGGGTTTTTGGAGGAGAAGCCGTCACCAAGAACCACATCAAAGAGGGCAAGTGCTTGGCAAGAAGTAGATTGACAGTCTGCTGTGAGTTTTATCTATTCTTGGTGACATGATCCCAAGTAGTGGTAGTGTGTTAATTTAATTTCAGGCTGATCTCATGAGTTCATGCAGGCTGTTAAAGTATTGTTTGTTATGGGTTAGGCACTACCCTCCTCATACTGTGTAATTGGCTGTTGGATACACTGAGGTATCCCATTCCATGACTAACACATAGGAAACTAACACACACACAAGGACGTAAGCGCACACAATGTTGGCATCATCACCCCTCTCCCTTCTCACTGTCAAAGCCAGGCTCCCTAGCCATTATACATGCCATATCAGTCTGTCAAAACTCTATGGATGGACAGGGAAATATGTCAACCCTCCCTTCCACCTCCCTACTAAAACTGGGTGGGCCACATTTCTAAAATCCTACCTCACTATCAGCCCCTGGGGAGTAGGGATTCTAGATCTAGTGTTCTGTGGGCTGCCCACTTAACATGGCATGGACCCTAACCAGAGTTACAGGATTTGTACATTGCCATGGTCACTAGGTGGCATCATTATCTGGGCAATAGCCTCACACTGTGCATGGCTCTATAGCTCATAAATCAGAACATCTGAACCTAACATCTGGAGTCTCTGACTGCGTCTCTAAATCCCTCCCATTCTCTTCTCTACCGCCGCCATGTGTGACAATAAGTAATACAAATGTTTTATTTTAAAATCGCTTTTATCTATTACTCCCCTTTTTTTTCGGGCTCACAACAGGAACATATTCTTTCAATGGAGTTTCAAAAGGAGGAATTTGGTCCATATGGGCCGTGCTGAGGGGCTGCCAGTGGAATATTTTCCATGGTGGGGCCGGAGCGTGGATCTGATGCATGGGATACAGGCGCTGGATTACTTCCTCCTCATAATAATAGGGGGGCAAGTCACACCACAAGGCTGCTAGAGGAATGAAGGTTGAGGATATACTCCACTGAGTCTGTAAAGGTTTAACGGCACGGCGGGATGCCAGATTGGGAATTTACCCTTCATCACTAGAGAAGGCATTGGTTTAATGGCACGGCAGGATGCCAGATTGGGAGTTTATTCTTAAACAAAGACACAAGGCATTGGTTTAATGGCACGGCGGGATGCCAGATTGGGATTTTACATTTCATCACTAGAGAAGGCATTGGTTTAATAGCACGACAGGTTGCCAAATTGGGTATTTTATCCTTCATCACTAGAGAAGGCATTGGTTTAGTAGCCTACGTAGTCCCAGATCTGTTTGTGCATGACGATGTTTGGGATGCCAATGAACATAGGAGCAACACAGAGCAAACAGATCTGGGACCAGGCTATTGGTTTAATATATGAGCAACACATGGAGATGTTTACGCCATTGGTCCACTTTGCCAGAATGGAGTGATCTGAAGTGAGAATATGGGTGACATCTCAACAACAACAAAAAAAGTTCTGCAGTTGATGAGAGTTAAAGGCAGCGGTGTTCATTCTCTCCAATTCAGCTGATATCAATAACACTTCATATCACCTCACAGGAGTTTGGAATCCCAACCAGGTTGGCTAGAAGACCACAACTCAACCGTGACCGAGCAGCCAAGGTTTGACCCAAGGTCTTTAAACAGAAAGGCTTCCCCATAAGGACTTTGATGAAAGGCGGATGTCGACCATCTCCTCTTCTTCCTCCTTGCAATTGTCAGGACATTGACTAGTATGACACCTACGAGCAGCAGACCAGTCATTTAAGAGACTGTACAATGCTGCCACCTGGTGAGTAAAAACAAATCCAACCAATATCTTCTCTCTTTAATTTCAAGAATAGGGTCCTGACAGATAATGAAGCTGGAGAAGCGACGACTATAATGGAGATAGTCCAGGAGGATCTCACAGCTCTGAGGGGACAGAGGGGTCCTGTCTTTGGTACAGGTTCTTCTGAAGGAACTCCAGGATCCCCCTCCATTTGGACCCTCCCCACAACATGATCACTGCAACAATACATCACAGTTTTACAGTAGGGTAAAAATACTCATGAAAAACAATACCTTTCAAAGACTTATAATGTCGTGTGTGTAATGTCTCGGGATACTATCGACTGGGTTCCTTGATCTAGCCTTACAGTAAGTAAGAGCAGATGAGAGATGCTCTGTAAAATCCCTCACTTTTTACCCTGTTCTTGGTGTAAAGCCTAAAGAAGGTGCTAGAGCGGAAGTGAGGAGAGTAGAAAGGTTTGATCAGGTGACCAGCCCCAGGGTAGGACACAGTTGTCAGCAGGTGACCGTTCCCTGCCCTCTCCAACATACTGTACTGTGCATCTGTGCATAGAGGTCAGAGGTCAGGTGATATCTGGGATAGGCCTTTTAGCGTGCCAACTTATACTGTAATCAATGTGGGTCTATGTATGCATTATCAGGTAGTGGCAGGTAGCCTAGTGGTTAAGAGTGTTGGGCCATTAACTGAAAGGTTGCTGGTTTGAATCCCTGAGGTGACTAGGTGAAAAATATATCTTGAGCAAGGCGCTTAACACTAATTGCTCCTGTACAGTACTTACATCCTGGACAGATTCCGCAGTGGCACAGTTCTGGTCAGCTTCTCCAATGACCATCAGTAATGGACACTTTAACCTCCTGACCTATGGGGTCAAAAAAGAGGTCCACACACATGTCAGTTCCTCACTGTACAAATACATACAGTATAGTGTGCATACAATGCAGTCTGAAAGATACCATCACCTCCACTTTGGGGTCACTTTCAGTGATAGGCTGGATCATGTCTCTTCGGATCAAATGGTTGTTCTCATCAAAGTACATCTTGTGCATATTTCTAGAGCTTTGAGCAAAATACAACTATAATTTCAGTGCATTCCAAATTTGGTCATTTACCATTGCTTTAGAATAGGTTAAAACACAAGGGACAATCTCAAAGGGAAAACATGACTGGCACTTATACACTCCATACATCTGGGCTGAATTATCAAAACATATGTTGGAAAATAGGCTTGTGTCTACAGAGCATCTGTAAAATGTTTTTTTTTACAGTATTACAGAGAGAAAAGAAACAGTCAACTATGTAGGGAGAGCTAACTGAAAATAATTCAGAATTCATACTGGAGCAGAGGCATATCTTATGTAATTTGGTGTGTGTGTGTGTGTGTGTGTGTGTGAGTCCTGTTTCACTGCCAGACACTGGCCTGATGATCCACAGTAAGCCCATGGATTCTAAGCCCACATAAGAACCGCCGAAACGGATGTCCTCAGCAACTTCACACACGATACAGTACAATAACACAACTCGGTTGCTTTCCTATAGCAATTTGTTAAGTTGATTAACAAGTCAAAATACTGTACTTTAAAAAAATATCTTTGCATGAAGTATGACAAACATAAATAGTAACATCTGGCAAAACAACAAGTAGGAACACAAGCCCAAAAACATAGTTGTTCTTGCCTTTGTCCGTCCCCGTTTCATCACTGGCATAATGGCCGAACGCCTCCCATCCTCAGATCTCTGAAAGGAACGAAGGGTAATCTTATTTTTTTGGGAAAAACATTCTTCACCACAATCTGTAGTTTCTCATCAATGAGGGCTCTATTGGGCTCTACTCGGAGCATGGGGCTTGGACTCACCTCTGCCATTATGTGTGACCACCAGGAGAGCTTAACATCCTCCCTGCAGGCTAGAGCAGCTAAAATCCTCTACTTCCAAAATAAAAACAGGTTGGGACTGAGGCAAATCCCTCCTCACGGTTTTTGCAAATGTGAGTGAACATTCTATAGCCATATCCCTCATTTGTACATATTCATAACAAGGCCATATCAAAAGAGGACCATAGTGCTCTCCAAAAAGTCTTGTTGGTGCGTAAAACCTGTGAATCCAGATAATCCAAAAATATATAATGGGTCTGCAGTCAAAAAGATTTGGCATAAATATATGTTTTTACTGCATCAGGATAGGTTGGATCATAACATGGCCATAACCATGGTACAGTAAAAAATATTGATCATTATTTTATTATAATATCAATTACAGAGAAATAAGCTGAGCAAATTGATTCCCCTGTCTTCATCCGAAGCTCCTTTTCGCCATAGGACTGTGCTGGGGAAAGATTATGTGATTGTGATAAACAGCTGAGAAGATTATGACAGAAGATTTGATAAAGACCTGTTATGAATCATGATGACAGAGTGACTGATAAAATATTTAAAATGTTTGTTTACATCTGAAGTCCTGGAACAAGGCGGAATCCAATAGATAGAACATGAACAAGATATAGTTCACATCCCTCCTTTTCCCACACCCTCCTTGCAATATGATTAGATCATAACATTTGATCATAACCAAACATATTACATTATCAGAACAGTCATTTTGATAATACAATACAACTCAATAGAAAACATCCTTCAAATGCTCTTGTTTTACAGTATAAAATAATCAGTATATTATATTATCTAAAATAATGTGTCCACATGTCCATAACACTAGTGCTGAGGTGTCCTGGGTGGGGGCGTCAGATCTTCTTGTATGGCCCTGAACAGCTGCAGCAGGGCGTCTCCCCACAGCGCCTTCTGGTGTTGGGAGGTGGTATGAGCCAGAGTCTGGGCAGTGTACACCATAGTGAGCACTGTGCGCTCAAAGTCCTCCCTGCTCAGGGCACCTCTGCGCTGGGACAGGTGGGAGGTCAAACGTCTGATCTCGGATAGTCTCTTGGGCAGGACGTCTTCACAGATAACCTCCAGCTTTTGGACCGACCTCAGAGACGCCAGCTCCATGTCTGGGATCACGAAGGGCTTGTCCTCACCCTCGATCTGCAGGCCTGCCAGCAGGATCTAGAAGACAGGCACAGTTGTATCAGATTTCCCAACAGAGTCATGGTGAAACTCACCTCATAAAAACCAATGGTATAACTGGAATACAAGTCAAGCTCTTACCAGTAGGGGTCATACAATACATTACAAAATATGTTTGCTGCCTTATTCCTCTGTTGAATCGGACTAAACACTCAATAATTAAGACCTTAAAAATACGTTTCTGTTCCTTCCATAGATAGAGGGACAGTTTTCCTTGAGTAACCTGGCATGTATTCATGGATGCCAAAGGAAGCCAGGCTTCCCCCAAAAAAATGTCAAAGAAAAAAAGTGTCATTTAAAAAAAATCTTTCATCTCGGTCTTTGAGAATTTTACTTCAGTTCGCAAGAGGCAGAATGTATCTCACCGGAGAAAGCATTAGAGTGAGTGAAACTGTGCCCCTTTCTCTCTGTATGTGTAGGCCATCTATCTGAGGATGTCTGGTCAAAAACTGTTTGGCATTTGGCCTCCCTTGAAAAAAATGATAAAATATTAGCCAATCAGTGTTGAGCTAAACTGTTAATGGTCTTGGCGCACCAAAAGAAAAAGTCTCAGGGGAAGCCAGTTTGGATTTGGCTTCACTCCTATCACATTGAGACCCAAACATCATTGACAAAAAACAACTCCAATTGTCACATTTCATTGTGTTGTTGTCCTCCGGTGGCTAGCTAGCTAGCTAAAATTACCCCTTTCATAAATGGACTTGTTTTACTTAATTCATCATACTGGCAAATTATTATAACCGCGATTCTGATCCAATGATAAATTCATACATTGTGCCCTTGACCTGAGAGGATGGAAGTTCAATGTGTAGCTAGATGTAGAAGGCTAATGCTAACTAGACCGTTTCGTCAACATGAAAGAGAGGAGGAAGGCATTGGCATTTCTCTACAAGTAGGGTGTCAATGTGTTTTTCTACGTGCACACACACACACACACACACACACACACACACACACACACACACACACACACACACACACACACACACACACACACACACACACACACACACACACACACACACACACACAGAGCTTACTATGGAAGACCAGGGGGTTTGGTCAAGACATTTATACAGATTAGACACGGACAGAGTAGGATAAACTCGGTTTCAATGGTGTTTATTTAAATAATAAATCAAAAAGAAAAGGTCTCCCCTATGAGACCCTCTACGGGATACCGTCTTCTGGGCTCCAGGTCTTGCTGTATCCTGTCGGGATCACAACTGCACTCACTCCTGTAACCATCCCCACCTATACAGGAGTCCTTTCTTCCCCCCATCCCCAACTATACAGGAGTCCTTTCTTCCCCCCATCCCCACCTATACAGGAGTCCTTTCTTCCCCCCATCCCCAACTATACAGGAGTCCTTTCTTCCCCCCATCCCCACCTATACAGGAGTCCTTTCTTCCCCCCATCCCCAACTATACAGGAGTCCTTTCTTCCCCCCATCCCCACCTATACAGGAGTCCTTTCTTCCCCCCATCCCCACCTATACAGGAGTCCTTTCTTCCCCCCATCCCCACCTATACAGGAGTCCTTTCTTCCCCCCATCCCCAACTATACAGGAGTCCTTTCTTCCCCCCATCCCCACCTATACAGGAGTCCTTTCTACCCCCCATCCCCAACTATACAGGAGTCCTTTCTTCCCCCCATCCCCAACTATACAGGAGTCCTTTCTTCCCCCCATCCCCACCTATACAGGAGTCCTTTCTTCCCCCCATCCCCAACTATACAGGAGTCCTTTCTTCCCCCCATCCCCACCTATACAGGAGTCCTTTCTTCCCCCCATCCCCACCTATACAGGAGTACTTTCTTCCCCCCATCCCCAACTATACAGGAGTCCTTTCTTCCCCCCATCCCCAACTATACAGGAGTCATTTCTTCCCGCCATCCCCAACTATACAGGAGTCCTTTCTTCCCGCCATCCCCAACTATACAGGAGTCCTTTCTTCCCCCCATCCCCACCTATACAGGAGTCCTTTCTTCCCCCCATCCCCACCTATACAGGAGTCCTTTCTTCCCCCATCCCCAACTATACAGGAGTCCTTTCTTCCCCCCATCCCCAACTATACAGGAGTCCTTTCTTCCCCCCATCCCCAACTATACAGGAGTCCTTTCTACCCCCCATCCCCAACTATACAGGAGTCCTTTCTACCCCCCATCTCCACCTATACAGGAGTCCTTTCTTCCCCCCATCCCCACCTATACAGGAGTCCTTTCTTCCCCCCATCCCCAACTATACAGGAGTCCTTTCTTCCCCCCATCCCCACCTATACAGGAGTCCTTTCTACCCCCCATCCCCAACTATACAGGAGTCCTTTCTTCCCCCATCCCCAACTATACAGGAGTCCTTTCTTCCCCCCATCCCCAACTATACAGGAGTCCTTTCTTCCCCCCATCCCCACCTATACAGGAGTCCTTTCTTCCCCCCATCCCCAACTATACAGGAGTCCTTTCTTCCCCCCATCCCCACCTATACAGGAGTCCTTTCTTCCCCCCATCCCCAACTATACAGGAGTCCTTTCTTCCCCCACTCTCCCTGTATGCTGCTCTTCTGGCAGCTGTATGGGCCTTGCACAGCTGGTGAGCAATCAGCCTTTGATTACTCACCAACTCCCAATCAGACCCAATTAATCCTGTCCGGAGAACTCGTCGAGACCTGACACGTCCAGCAGATGGAGCCATCGCCTCGTGATGTATACACCGACTGTCACCAGGCCTTGACGAGTCTCCCCCTGGTGGCTGACTTGCTGTACGCCACATTACGTTGATTGGACTAGATTGTTTTTGGTGTATTTTAGTTGTCACTGTATTAGACTAAGCATACAGTAGGTGATTTGATGATGTTGAAATGTTGAAGATGATGGTTCTGGAATAGTGGAGGTAGTTCCTGTTTTCTTTGTGACTTGCAGTAACTCTCCGTGGTTCTAAATCGATAGTTGTTAAGTAGTCTGAAAATTTCGGAAACAACTTGCTTGACGATGCTGTAGTTCATGTAACTGTTGGTTACATTCAATATGCTTTGTGGACTTCACCGGACAGATGTTGCTCTCCGGTTTTGTGATGAAACAAATGTGTGGTTGAATTTATTCTGCCACTGTGTCTTCTTATTGACTCGGTCTTAGGCCTATATATCACGGTGGCAAGGCATATGAACTAACAGGTCATAGAACAGACAAATAAATTCTCACAACACAGGTTGTAATATGGCTTTTTTTCCTGGCTTGGTTTCCCCAGTGATTTTATCCACACACTGCTACTGATGACGACTGCTGACTGAGGCTTCAGTTTCCCTTTCCCAGTGGGTCAAAACTACGTTCCTGCTCCAACCATGACTCTCGTTGCCCAAGTTCAACTGTATGAAATTCAGAAAGTTTGAACCCATGAGTTCAAACTTTCTGTTCACTTTGCCTACAGCACCTCTGCCTCGGCCCTTCCCACCTCCGACCTCCATTTCCCTGCAGCACGACGAGCGGTGGTATCCACAAGATTCACATCAAACAGGAAATGTTTCAGCTCTTCAATTTGTAGGAGAAGAGGAGTCAAACATTCAATACATCTAACTTTCACTTCTCTCTCTCTGAATGGAACTCTGAGGAGATACACACACCTACACACATAGGCCCACTGCTGAAGACAAGAGCTCTCCAACTTTGCTTACTCCAAACGCACTTCTTGGTTTCCGTTGTTTGCTCAGCAATGTTCTGAGTTCTTTCATAACAAACAGTAGAAATGTAGCCTCTTCCCATACTGTAATGCCCAATTCCAAATCAACCCTTAGACCCTATGCACTCTCAGATCTCCATAAGTGCAGGGTCTAGGGGTCGATTTAAGATTTGAGATTTGACACTGACAAGGACTGATATAAGAGTTTGCTACAGTATGGAGAAAGGGGCCCCTATGCGACCCACAACTCACTTAAGTAACTAACAGAGTTTCTGAAAGTTAAGAATTCTTCCCAAAAGCACAAGAGATGAGCTTTCAGGTATTTTTGACTTGTTATGCCTAAGATATTTTATTTAGAAGCAATGGTGAATATAAAAGCTTGAGTGGCATTGATTCTGATGCAACATGTTTTGCTGCTACCCCACAAGATTCACAAAGATTCAATAACCTATGACCTCTGTGTCCATGTTTTCCACTCAAATATCAGAGCGGTGGATGGTTGAGCAGTATATGTCCAGACATAATGTTTGCTTCTTGGGCTCCAACATACCAGCTGTAATATGTGTGGATGAATCTGGGTTGTGCCCACAGTGGATATGGTCTGGCTCAACAACGAGAAGAAGCAAGGGCCTCTGGGATATGGAATTCAATGTCAGAACAATATTAAGTATTAAAGACGAAATGATCTGAGAGGAGGGTCTCTGGATGATCCATTGTGGGTCGGAGAGAAGAGCCAGACTGTTACAGACTGAGAGCCTGTAATAAAACTTTACATTTGTGGAAGATTTAACTTTATCTGACAACAATCTTCTTGTTTCCAAGTAACATTCACAATGAATTAAATCCCCTTTATGCTCATTAATGTAATTTAAGCAGAGATGGCTATTGTCGACTCACCTCAAACAGCAGGTTAACATCTTCCACAGAGTTCTGGAAGGTGGGGTTGACCAATGAGTGTGTGCCACGCTTCACTCTAAAGGCTGATGGGTAAAGGGCTGAAGAGAAAGGGGAGAGAAAGTGAGAAGAGGAGAGATAGTATTTTGAGTAGTTGAATGACTCATTAAACCAATAGCAAACCAAAAGAAGTCCTGAAATACAATAGATCCAGAATTTCCCGTTGAGCGGGTGAATATGGTTGCCGTTGTTGTGACCAGGAGGTCAGTCAAACACAACACATGTTGCAGTATTTACGCAGTGGCATACAGTATACAATATAGTCAAATACATTGACACAGTGGCTATAGGTCATGTAAAATCCTACACTTACTGCACACTGTAAACATGTCTACGTAGGTTAAACTATCGAGCCCCAGGTTTGTGGGAGACAGCTAGGGGGTAAACTGCAGCAGATGTCCCTATGTGAAACTGGGTGAAAACCTTTTAACCTCTGACACCGGTAATCGCTGGTATGTCCCACGTTATAGATGCCCCCTCTTTTCAAAGAGCCAGGTGTGTCTATAGGGCATAGGCTATAGGGTAGGGCGGTCAGATTTCAAAGTGTCAGGGCATATGTGCCGCAGCAGGCCTGAGAGTTCAGGAGCTGTGGTCTGCTCCTTATAAAAACCCTCTCTCTCAGCATTCAGAACCGCAGATTAAGGCAGCTCTGTCATTTATAAGGGGAGCTAACCAGGAGCAGAAGCAGAGAAACACCTGGGCACAAGCTTACCAACTGGGTTCCAACCTTGGTCCCTTGCATACCACAAGACTGCTGAGCTAAAGGCAGCTCCTGAGCTAAATGCAGCTAAGGCAGGTATTCTGATCTCAGATGAGACCATTCGCTGAGCCACCTCCTTCACACCTATTCTTTGACCTGTAAGGGAGATGTGGTAGTTATATCTACAAAGGACTCGTCTAATCTCTCAAAAATGACCTAAGCCTGATTAACATTAAGTGAGATAATGGGACTAATGGGCTTCTTTTCACAGGGTTCCCTCTGTATTACTCTGAGCAGCTTCTGAACAGTGAGGGGATGATTTGAGGCAGGAGTCACAGTAGTGACATGATAATACCCTTCACCAGTTTGAGAGACAGCTGCAGTACATAGAGACATTCTTGTGGTCAAGTATTTGACCGCAACAGAAAAATATGACACGTTGAGAAATGTTGTTAACATAACCTAGAGATGACCCAGCCCAACCCAAATAAAGTCTGGTGCAACAACATCTCTCCCTCAATACCTTATTTGCTTTTTTTTCCATTACATCCCTGAATACCTGGCTGGAACTCCGACTGTGTGTTGAAAGTACAGGGCCATGTGCTTTTGGGTTGAAGGGTCAGGTACAGACAGACAAGGTCCAAATAAGAAGCTTGATTGGAAGTCGGAGCATGTATGAAATGGACACAAACAGACCATCGATCATGCAGTGCTTCAGTCTGTCTGAGGAATGCCTGGGCCCTGGACAGAACAGAAAGGTCATGGTAGGAACACAGCGTGGCTAGGGGTAAAATAAGTTGTCCTCTCAACAGTTCAGAGTTAAATGCAGTTGTAACTTAGCTTTATGAAACACAGCACACGGGGCTACTGTTTATCTATACCTCACACCATAGCTTACTCATTCTCTCATAGATACAACACCTGTCAGAGAGTGACATTCTTTCCGAGCTTGGTCAGTTCCCTACTACTGTAGAATGTGCTCTTGTTACTAATCTAAGCCAGATATCCAATCACTGTACAGTAATCTGCTGTTTGAGCCAAGATAAATATAGGCTCACTGAGCTTAATGAGGATCATAGTTTAAACATTGGCCCTCTCAATGGAAACTGATCAGGAATCAGCTACTGGTCAACTGACACCCAGCACAATTCCACTGTTCTCCGACTGTACTCCATATGGATTCTGATCCAAGATCAGGTCTTGCTATTCCCAGCCCCCCTCCACTGTACTCCTCACCGTCCGGCCACCAAGGCCTCACACTCTCGATGGGACAACACTTGCCATATTCTCCCCATTCAGAAACAGGGTTAAATAATCAGTGTTGGAATGTATAAGCATACAGAACACACCCATAGGGACAACTACTTTTATTGGCACAGAGCCAGTGTGAACAGTGAGGTTATGAGGTCTATGAAGGTTTGTTTCCATGCTTCATTTTCCATGAATCGTTTGATGTTAATGTTGATGCTGTACCACTGTGGAGATATTAGCTCCAAAATGGCTGCTCCAACCAGCCAGCAATTTGTATGGGTTTTACCAGTAGTTGCACAGGTGCCATATATACAGCAGCTGCGAGGAATGCCAGACACTGCCGTCATAATTTTCACCTAGATTTGGGCTGATATGTGCTACTGTGCATCCAAGTGAGATACTCATCCAGTATGTACTGGAAAGCCTAAGCCCCAATGTTGACTTTCATCCAGGAGCACATCCTTTCCTGATGCCTTCCAGTGTGTATCTATAAGTGGAGGTAGGTGGAGCTGGAATTCCACACACAGATGATGAGTTGAGTCCACTGTGTTAAGCTCGAGTCAGAAGTGAAGAACAGGAGGGAACCTTCTTTTCACCTCAGCAGAACAACAGCAACACAAAGAAACATCTACGTGCAATGCCCATGTGATGTGTAACCTTGCCTGAGACCTGAAGACTTGTGTAATGCCTAGGCTTTAGCTCAGCGGGCCAACACAGTCATCTGATACACAGTAGCCTCGGTTTCCAAATCTAGCCGATCACATATGGAATAAGTGGTTGCTGGTTTAAAGTAGATGATCCCACCTCTGAAAGCAGATCTCAGTTTTCAAAGCTCTGAGCTAGAAGAAACCAATCATCGCTCATGCTTCTCGGCCCACTGTAGCGCTAGACTAAATAATCAGTGTTTGCTAGGACACTGTCCCCTGTGTCCTCACAAACAAGCAGGGAACTTGTAATCTCCCTCTAAGCACATGCAATGAGCCAGGGGAAAACACAAAGCCATTCATTACAAACAGTGCTAAATGGTCCTGGCTGGAATTGTGTCGTGACTAGAGAAAAGCAGGCAAACCAGAGGTCACTGTCCTCCAGGTTTACAGTAATGGTTATTTGGATTAAAGTCAGAGCCAAAACCAAAGTCAGGAACATTTGACATACTACAACTGATGAATGATGTTTGCTTAACCAGTTTACATATTTGCATTGTGATGTCTAAACTGATATTTTCCACAGAATGCACACACTCTGGTATGTGTCCTAATTAGAACATTCCCAGTGGGCCGAAGACGTGAGAGCTCCAAATATGGGACAAGATATGTCTCAATGTTGAAGGGATAACAATACGTCAAGTCAGACATGCAGATGTTCTTCCAAGCTGCTGCAGTCAAAACAGCTGGGGAAGAATTTGGCAGCAGTCAGAGGGACACAGTGGGCCAGAGACAGTCACATGGGCTACACTTACAGTTTGTCCCCAATTCTAAATCACTGTCTGTCCCCTCTATCAAATCCTAAATATTCAGACGTGATCTTTAGAAGTGACCTGACGTTCAATAGCCATACAGTAGATAAGCTTAGTACTACTAGTAATATTTTCCTAAAGGATACTGAGACACATGACTGATTGACAGACCAGTTTCCCCTCTGGGATTAATAAAGTTTGTGTTATTTTATCTGATCATGTCAGACTCGTATCCACACAGTCACATCATGTACAGTCGTGGCCAAATGTTTTGAGAATGACACAGATATTCATTTGTCTGCTGCCTCAGTTTGTATGATGACAATTTGCATATACTCCAGAATGTTATGAAGAGTGATCAGATGAAGTCCCTCTTTGCCATGCAAATTAACTAAATCCCCCCAAAAACATGTCCACTGCATTTCAGCCCTGCCACAAAAGGACCAGCTGACATCATGTCAGTGATTCTCTCATTAACACAGGTGTGAGTGTTGACGAGGACAAGGCTGGAGATCACTCTGTCATGCTGATTGAATTTGAATAACAGACTGGAAGCTTCAAAAGGAGGGTGGTGCTTGGAATCATTGTTCTTCCTCTGTCAGCCATGGTTACCTGCAAGGAAACACATGCCGTCATCATTGCTTTGCACAAAAAGGGCTTCACAGGCAAGGATATTGCTGCCAGGAAGATTGCACCTAAATCAACCATTTATCGGATCATAAAGAACTTCAAGGAGAGCGGTTCAATTGTTGTGACGAAGGCTTCAGGGTGCCCAAGAAAGTCCAGCAGGCGCCAGGACCATCTCCTAAAGTTGATTCAGCTGTGGGATCGGGGCACCACCAGTACAGAGTTTGCTCAGGAATGGCAGCAGGCAGGTGTGAGTGCATCTGCACACACAGTGGAGGATGGCCTGGTGTCAAGAAGGGCAGCAAAGAAGCCACTTCTCTCCAGGAAAAAGTTCAGAGACAGACTGATATTCTGCAAAAGGTACAGGGATTGGACTGCTGAGGACTGGGGTAAAGTAATTTTCTCTGATGAATCCCCTTTCCGATTGTTTGGGGCATCCAGAAAAAGCTTGTCCGGAGAAGACAAGGTGAGCGCTACCATCAGTCCTGTGTCATGCCAACAGGAAAGCATCCTGAGACCATTCATGTGTGGGGTTGCTTCTCAGCCAAGGGAGTGGGCTCACTCACAATTTTGCCTAAGAACACACCCATGAATAAAGAATGGTACCAACACATCCTCCAATAGGAACTTCTCCCAACCATCCAGGAACAGTTTGATGACGAACAATGCCTTTTCCAGCATGATGGAGCACCTTGCCATAAGGCAAAAGTGATAAGTAAGTGGCTCGGGGAACAAAACATCAGTATTTTGGGTCCATGGCCAGGAAACTCCCCAGACCTTAATCCCATTGAGAACTTGTGGTCAAGCCTCAAGAGGCGGGTGGACAAACAAAAACCCACAAATTCTGACAAACTTCAAGCATTGAATATGCAAGAATGGGCTGCCATCAGTCAGGATGTGGCCCAGAAGTTAATTGACAGCATGCCAGGGTCAGATCGCAGAGGTCTTGAAAAATAAGGGTCAACACTGCAAATAATGACTCTTGCATCAACTTCATGTAATTGTCAATAAAATACTTGACACTTATAAAATGCTTGTAATTATACTTCAGTATTCCATAGTAACATTTGACAAAAATATCTAAAGACACTGAAGCAGCAAACTTTGTGAAAACATATATTTGTGTCATTCTCAAAACTTTTGGCCAAGACTGTATATGACTGGATCTCATCTGCCTGCAAAGACCTGAGCTAAGTTGCGTTTCCTGAAGCAAGTTCAACATCATGTGACTGATTCAGTGATTTACATGTAAATCCACCCTCCTCATTCCTTAATTCGGAGGGACCTATTTTCGGCAGTCAACATTTCCAAGGAACCAAACATTGACGTGTGTGGGAGGGAGGGAAAATGTATGAATGTGGATCCAAATGTTTGGACCCAACTACAAAGAGGCACTTGAAGTTGTTTTTCTCTGTCGAAAGATATTCAGAAAATAGCATTTCTCTCCTTCTCATCAACACAATCACATACATACAGGAGCCTAACACCCACAGCCCTGCCAAAGCAATCAAAACATTTGTCTTTTCTTCAAAAAAACATTAAATCTCATAAAAGTCTGCAAACGCATCAGAAAAAAGTCTACATAAAAAAATGTAGCCTACTTAACTCCACATAATTAATCTATTTGGCAGCAAAACGTTCAGTTATGATAACGCACAACGATACTTAATACATAAGTTAATTATGTTATAGTAGTTAATTTTTTCCTTTGATTCCTAAATGCAGTTCATTACTTCTTATTGCGACTAGCTCTGAGTACGTCTACACAACAACCATTAACTTTCTATGAACGTGTCTATGTGGACCCCTCAAACTGACCTGAAGTCAGTCGAAGCTCTGTGAGGTACTCAGGTGTCCTACCTTTCCTCCAGTGTTGAGCAGCAGCCAGGAACAGCTGGCAGTAGAACACAGTGATGAGTAGACCCCACTGATGCATCATGCTGACTCTCGGCCCAGCACACACACACTGACACTGCCCTGTCGTCTGTCTGTCTCAATGGGATCTGAATGTGGATCAGTCACCAGCTAATCACAGCAGCCAGCCAGGCCCCAGCTGGAGAGAGCTGTGTACCAACAACCATCAGGAGAATGAGGTAAGAACGCTGACTGGAGCACTGCTAAACCACTTCACATGCAACTGCTTCATCCTTTCCTTTGTCTGTCTGTTTCTCTCTCTCCTCCCCTACCCTATCTCTGCCTCCCCCCTCTCTCTCTGTCTGTGACTGAGTGCTGAGTTCTCTCGGGCCAGGCTGTCTGGGCTGTCATCTGGAAGTCATCAAGACCCAGGGAATGGCTGCTCTGTTAGTGGCTGGCCTGCCGCTCACCGTGCTACTGGCTGAGGCAGAGCTGACACCAGACTGGCTGCAGCTGGTCTACAACCTGTAAAACCTGTCCAGTATCATCATCATCATCATCATTGTTGTAGTCACCGTCGTTTCCAATATGGTTTCCATCAGCATTAGCATAATGGTCATCATAGTCATATCGTAACCTCGTCCCCAGGCTTATTGCTACCTCACACAGAGACAAAGATGGTGGCTGAGACAATCACTACTGTGAGGAATACCACGTCTCCATCATCATCATGCTCGGTCTTAGAATCCACCTGCATTCCACATATTGTATACACAGTAAGTGTCTGACAGCTTCATCACAGACAAGACTAAAACACCAATATCTGCCCACTTCAAATACATCCACTCCACATACAATAGACTACAGTGCAGTATAGCATTTCAGGGTTCTCTTCGTCTCTCCATTGTCCTCAGTGAACAGTTTCTGTTCTCTGTGTAGTCAGTCACATGATGTCAGTTACAACAACATTCAGAACTCTCGCTACCAGGGCCAAGGAGCATAGTGGTTTGCTCAGGAATCCAGGGGCTTTGCTTTGGTTGGCCTGTCCTCTGAGATGAAGGCAGGGAATAAAGGAAAATAACTGGAAAAAACAAGCGATTTCAGAAATGAGTCTGCTATTATTAAATAGAATTACACCATTCTACCTCAGCTTACTGACTGTTTTTGCAGTATGTATTTCAGAGCTCAACCAATATCTGCTATATCAGTACTCTACTGCTGAGAACTAATGGTGTATTCATAAATGATCGTTTGGGTTAAACGGTTTGTTTTACAATTACTGCTTCTATATTATCAGCTCATGATCATAAAAAATATGACTGATGACTGATATGAAATCTAAATGAAAATCTAAAATTGCCAGCGGTTTTAATTACCCACTTCACATCACTATTGCCACCACCTTGATAAGGTAACTTCAAACATTTCACTGATATATCAGGCAATGCTGGAGGGCATGATCAATTAAGAGCCCTCTGACTTTCAAGTTATTTGCTTTACGAACACAATATGTTGAATTGAAACGTTCACCTCTAAAACCAGATGGGCACCTGAGGTATTCTGCCCTTCCGTGTCTCACTGAAGGAACAGTATATTCCAATAAAGCATGATGAGAGAAGGTGATGATATTCCCAGTGAACAAGTTAACACCTGTCTGTCTCTCAGTACATTACGCAATCAACTCAGAAGGTAATAACAGATGATATTCTGAGTCTGAGAAAACAATGTCCAGTAGGTAAAGAAAACTTCACCAGAGCCTGTCTCTCGTCTCCTTACTGGAAGGGTCATGGTAGAGAGGAACTCCAGTCTTTTTGTTGAAAAAAAAGAAGGGTCACGGTAGAGAGGAACTCCAGTCTTTTTGTTAAAAAAAATAAACGAGGTCCACAGGAGCTCCTGGATACATGAGCAGGAAAAAGTCCCAGCCCTAATCATTTCTACTGACGTGTAGTTCTCCATTTACCAGCAGGGGGCAGGCTAAGAACACACATTCTTCTTCCATCACTCCAGCACCCCATCAGACTGATGCCGTTTTCAAACTATTTTGGTGATGCTGTGTGAATTTAAGAATGAATTCTATTAAGATAAATGCTCACAATATGAATGCACTTGAGAGAGATGTAAGGGTTGTTTGGGTTCAGGTCCAGGTGGGGACCCTTGAGAAATCGCTCAAGTGCTTAATTGCCCAAGTCGTGCTGTAAAGCTTGGTAATACATAAAATATGCAAATGAATAGGAGGCCATTAGAAGTCTGTAAAAGCCTCAATAGTCAAATTACCTTTAGACAAGAGAAGCGCAGCTGCAATCCCTATAGGAGAACTACAAAAGAAAAGCATTTTAATTTATACACTTCAGACTCGAAATGTCCCATGACTGTAATTACCAGCAATCAGGATGGGGCAGAATATACAGAATCGTTATTTGAGCTGTAGCAAAAGGTTTAATGGAAAATATAAATTCTTGGCAGGGTCAGCACCAGTGCCTATCTGATACGTCTTCCACCACACAATTCCGAGTCATCCAACATCAAGAATTCATTGAATTTCCCTAAAAACATCCAACATAAGAGACCCATTATGAATAGACAAAACATTACTGTAGAAACATATCCTAAACCCTGTCAGGAGGATATTAGTTCAGAGCTAAATTGTCTGGACACAGACAGCGGCTCAGCTGCGTGATCCATCTCCACTGTGTCTTAACTGCAAATGGAGCTGATGTCTCCTGGCCTTCTCCCATGACAGCTCCTCTTATTATGGTTGGCCAGAGGGCACACACACCATCCAGGCTCTCTTAGAGAGATTCCACTGCTGCTGCTGTTGATTATGCCTCTCCCCAAGACCAGCGGAGCCTGCAGAACTAACCAGCCGATTCACAACACCCAACACCAGCCTCATTACTCAGACATAGAGACAATTACAATGCAATAATGACTCATTATGGACATCATGCTTCGTAATTGCTCTGCAATTAATGACCACCGGTGGCGAAGTTCCCTGAAATGCTCTTTGGGTTTTTCTGTTGCACTACCACTTTTTGACCAGTCCAGCATTTCAATAACGAGAAGGAAACACTTAATTGGTGTCTGAAACTTCACCAGAAGGCAGTATTTGCTCCTTCACTTTGTGACAGCATTGTTTCAGTCATTAGTGTTAGTCATTGCAGTTCCCGTTGCAGGTACTGTATACTGAAGCTTGTCTCTGTATTGATGTCAGTGTCTCTGTGCTGAGACATTATTGCATGTCTTGGCTGAATTCCTCAGAGCTGCAGGTTGTTGTTGGTGTGTCGTGGGCAGTGACACATTCGCCCTGGACAACAGCTTTTCCTGTGACTTTCCTGTGGAAAGTGAGAGGTTTTGATGATGGTGACACGCTGAGACCTTCCTGCCTTGTTACATGTGGGCAGAGGGATTATTTCTGACACAATGATTAGGGAGGTACACAGGCATCTCAGGTCATGCTATAGCAATTACCAATTATAGCACAGTATTAGTAATGAATACAATGAAGGCATGTTTGCTGACTAGAGAGCCATCACCACCACTATCTCCTGCCCTCATCACCGTCTCCAGGGACAACGCTGTCACCTGCAGAATGGCAGAGGGGAGTGTCACCGGACCAGTCTGTGAGTGACGGGTGCATGGTGATGGCGACATTGCCTGGTGATGCGACTCTGATTGACGGAAGGATTGGGAAGGGTAATTCTGGTCGCTACGCCCACGGGCTGCACACACAAGCAGGCTAATGTTGAGAGAAATGTATCTGCTGTTGAAATAGTTGGGGATGACTCAACATGGGGACAATAGCTGGTAGAAATTGATGGTAAAGACGAGATAACATACGTAATTGAGGTCCTATTGTCCAGTCCATGCCACAACCCATCAAGCCAAAACTACCAACCGCTTCCACCTGATCTATGTCAGTCTCTCCAACCCCTCTAATAATAATAATAATAGATGTATTTTATCAGTAGAGGTTGCTGAGGGGAGGACGGCTCATAATAATGGCTGGAACGACACAAACGGAATGGTATTTGATACCACTCCACTGATTCTGCTCCAGCCATTACCACAAGCCCGTCCTCCCCAATTAAGGAGCCACCAACCTCCTGTGTATTTAATATAAAGCTTTTCATACAGAATCTCAAACAAATTCAGGGAGCTGGCAGTTGATGGGAGATGGTTTACCACAGCTAGATCATGATGCAGTTCAGTAAAGGAGTAACTTGAGTAGAGGTGGCGTTGATGGTACAGCCAGGGAGGGAGAAACAGTCGGGAGCTCTTTATCAGGCACCTATGTATCTGAAGCTCACAGCTACTCCTCCTCTGTAGGTGCGCTGGAACATCCACCACCGAATATGTAGCCCCGACCTGGGTGATGCTTCGGCAGCACAAGTGCCCGAGAGACCACCACACCTCGGCTATAATCACCAAGTGTCTCCTACGAGGTGAGCCTCTGCAATCCCCTCACACCACGGTCCACATCCTTCCAGAAACTGAGGCAGGTGGAATAAAAATCTGGTTCTGTGTTGATCAGGTGTTGATGCATCATTCCTATTAGATTCGCTAATGCTAGCCAAGCAAAGTAAACAGACTTCCAAGCTAGCTAGCTAATCCTAGCCAAGCCAAGTAAACAGACTTCCCAACTAGCGAGCTAATGCTAGCCAAGCCAAGTAAACATACTTCCCAACTAGCTAGTTAATGCTAGCCAAGCCAAGTAAACAGACTTCCCAACTAGCTAGTTAATGCTAGCCAAGCCAAGTAAACAGACTTCCCAACTAGCTAGTTAATGCTAGCAAAGCAAAGTAAACAGACAGTCCTGCAACTCCATAGGCCACCACCAGATATTTTTTCTGAACAGGTTAACAAAAAATTGTTTCAAAATGCAACAAAAAACACTTAATAATACAAACATACAATATTGAGAGAGCTCTCTGCCTAGGCTTCCTCCTGGTGCCATGGCAACAAAAACATCCCAACTTTGTATGCTGTTTGTACTCCACAGAAGAGTCTGCCTTGAGCTTAGGAGCGGATGGCAGGATGAAAGCAGGGGAGAGAGAGAGAAAGAAAGAAAGAACAAAAGAGAGAGAGAGAGAGAGAGAGAGAAAGAGAGAGAGAGAGAGACAGTGAGAGAGAGGTCTGAAGGGAACCCGCCTGAAAAGGTGAGTTGGGACACGACAGGCTCTCTTGGGGGGCATTCTAGGACAGCTGGAGGGGGCATGTTCAATGAGGTCCAATAGTCAGGGTGAGGCAAAAACGGAAGGACCTCAGAGTAGTGTACGTGTTGTTTTCCAGAAGTAGACACCAAACACATCAAAGCCTGGACCAGAGGTGGCTAATGGTAGGATGAGTCCAGACCTCCTGCTGAATGCACAACACAGGAAACATGCACTGCCAGCAGAAACAGAGAACAGGGAGAGAACAGAGAGAGAGAGAACAGAGAGGGAGGAAACGTAACTGCATAAAGAAGGGGAAAGGATGGGAAGTCTGAACAAAGTGGGGTTAGGATCGACCAAGAGGGAATATGTCAAAATGCATCCAAGCATTGAGAAAGTATTCAGTCCCCTTCCCCTTTTCCACATTTTGATACATTACAGCCTTATTATAAAATTGATTAAATCATTTCCCCCCTCATCAATCTACACACAATACCCCATAATGACAAAGCAAAAACAGGTATTTAGAATTCTTTTCAAATGTATTACATATAAAATAAAATGCCTGATTTACATTAGTATTCAGAGCCTTTGCTATGAGACTCGAAATTGAGCTCAGGTGCATCCTGTTTTAATTGATCAATCTTGAGATGTTTCTACAACTTGATTGGAGTCCACCTGTGGTAAATTCAATTGATTGGACATGATTTGGAAAGATACACACCTGTCTATATAAGGTCCCACAGTTGACAAGTGCATGTCAGAGCAAAAACCAAGCCATGAGGTCGAAGGAATTGCGCACAGAGCTCCTAGACATGATTGTGTTGAGGCACAGATATGGTGAAGGGTACCAAAAACATTCTGCAGCATTGAAGGTCCCCAAGAACACAGGGGCCTCCATCATTCTTAAATGGAAGAAGTTTGGAACCACCAAGACTCTTCCTAGAGCTGGCCTCCCAGCCAAACTGAGCAATCGGGGGAGAAGGGCCTTGGTCAGGGAGGTGACCAAGAACCCGAGGGTCACTCTGACAGAGCTCCAGAGTTCCTCTGTGGAGATGGGAGAACCTTCCAGAAGAACAACCATCTCTGCTGCACTCTACTAATCAGGCCTTTATGGTAGTGTGACCAGACGGAAGTCACTCCTCAGTAAAAGGCAAATGACAGCCCACTTGGAGTTTGCCAAAATACACCTAAAGGACTCTCAGACAATGAGAAACAAGATTCGCTGGTCTGAAACCAAGATTGAATTCTTTGGCCTGAATGCCAAGCATCTTGTCTGGAGGAAACATGGCACCATCCCTACGGTGAAGCATGGTGGTAGCAGCATCATGCTGTAGGGTTTTTTTTCAGCGGCAGGGACTGGGAGACTAGTCAGGACCGAGGGAAAGATGACCGGAGCAAAGTACAGAAAGATCCTTGATGAAAACCTGCTCCAGAGCGCTCAGGACTTCAGACTGGAGCGAAGGTTCACCTTCCAACAGAACAACGACCCTAAGCACACAGCCAGGACAATGCAGGAGTGGTTTCGGGACAAGTCTCTCAATGTCCTTGAGTGGCCCAGCCAGAGCCCGGACTGGAGAGACCTGAAAATAGCTGTGCAGTGACGCTGCCCATCCAACCTGACAGAGTTTGAGAAGATCTGCAGAGAAGAATGAAAGAATCTCCCCAAATACATGTGTGCCAACCGTGTAGCATCATACCCAAGAGGACACTGAGGCTGTAATCGCTGTCAAAGTTGCATCAACAAAGTAAAGGGTCTAAATACTTCTGTAAATGTGATATTTCTGTTTAAAACCTATTTTTTTGCTTTGTCATTATGGGGTATTGTGTGTAGATTGATGAGGGAAAACAACTATAAAATTAGGCTGTAAATTAACAAAATGTGGGAAAAGTCTAGGGGTCTGAATACTTTCCTAATGGACTGTAGGTGTTGTATCAGAGTAGCCAGCATGCTTATGTTGGTTTACAGAGGTCCATAAACTCACAGGAGAAGAGGATATTGTAACTGTTGGCTGCAGTATATACAGTATGTTGTGTTCACCCCTAATGTATTATACCATATATACTGTAAACGTACTATAAACGCAACATGCAACAATTTCAAAGATGTTACTGAGTTACAGTTCATGTAAGGAAATCAGTCAATTTAAATAATTAATTAGGTCGTAATCTATGGATTTCACATGACTACAGATCTTTTGGTCACAGATACCTTAAAAAATGGGCCTCAGGATCCCATCAACGTATTTTTGTGCATTCAAATTGCCATTGATAAAATGCAGTTGTATTCGTTGTCCATAACTTATGCCTGCCCATACCATAACCCCACCGTCACCATGGGGCACTCTGTTCACAACGTTGACATCAGCAAACCGCTCATCCACACAACGCCATACACATGGTCTGCGGTTGTAAGGTCAGTTGGACGTTGGAGGCGGCTTAAGGTAGAGAAATTAACATTAAATTGTCTGGCAACAGCTCTGGTAGATATGTCTGCAGTCAGCATTCCAATTGTATGCTCCCTCAAAACTTGAGACATCTGTGGCATTGTGTTGTGTGACAAAACTGCACATTTTAGAGTGGCCTTTTAATGTCCCCAGCAAAAGGTGCACCTGTGTAATAATGATCCTGCTGTTTAATCAGCTTCTTTATATGCCACACCTGTCAGGTGGATGGATTATCTTGGCAAAGGAGCAATGCTCACTAACAGGGATGTAAACAAATGTGTGTACAACATTTGAGAGCAATAAGCTTTTTGTGCGTATGGAACATTTCTGGGATATTTTACTTTACCTCACGAAATATGGGACCAGCACTTCACATGTTGCGTTTATATTTTTGCTCAGTGTATTACAGGTACAGTGCCTTGCGAAAGTATTCGGCCCCCTTGAACTTTGCGACCTTCAGGCTTCAAACATAAAGATATAAAACTGTATTTTTTTGTGAAGAATCAACAACAAGTGGGACACAATCATGAAGTGGAACGACATTTATTGGATATTTCAAACTTTTTTAACAAATCAAAAACTGAAAAATTGGGCGTGCAAAATTATTCAGCCCCTCTCTCCAGAAGTTCAGTGAGGATCTCTGAATGATCCAATGTTGACCTAAATGACTAATGATGATAAATACAATCCACCTGTGTGTAATCAAGTCTCCGTATAAATGCACCTGCACTGTGATAGTCTCAGAGGTCCGTCAAAAGCGCAGAGAGCATCATGAAGAACAAGGAACACACCAGGCAGGTCCGAGATACTGTTGTGAAGAAGTTTAAAGCCGGATTTGGATACAAAAAGATTTCCCAAGCTTTAAACATCCCAAGGAGCACTGTGCAAGCGATAATATTGAAATGGAAGGAGTATCAGACCACTGCAAATCTACCAAGACCTGGCCGTCCCTCTAAACTTTCAGCTCATACAAGGAGAAGACTAATCAGAGATGCAGCCAAGAGGCCCATGATCACTCTGGATGAACTGCAGAGATCTACAGCTGAGGTGGGAGACTCTGTCCATAGGACAACAATCAGTCGTATATTGCACAAATCTGGCCTTTATGGAAGAGTGGCAAGAAGAAAGCCATTTCTTAAAGATATCCATAAAAAGTGTTGTTTAAAGTTTGCCACAAGCCACCTGGGAGACACACCAAACATGTGGAAGAAGGTGCTCTGGTCAGATGAAACTAAAATTGAACTTTTTGGCAACAATGCAAAACGTTATGTTTGGCGTAAAAGCAACACAGCTCATCACCCTGAACACACCATCCCCACTGTCAAACATGGTGGTGGCAGCATCATGGTTTGGGCCTGCTTTTCTTCAGCAGGGACAGGGAAGATGGTTAAAATTGATGGGAAGATGGATGGAGCCAAATACAGGACCATTCTGGAAGAAAACCTGATGGAGTCTGCAAAAGACCTGAGACTGGGACGGAGATTTGTCTTCCAACAAGACAATGATCCAAAACATAAAGCAAAATCTACAATGGAATGGTTCAAAAATAAACATATCCAGGTGTTAGAATGGCCAAGTCAAAGTCCAGACCTGAATCCAATCGAGAATCTGTGGAAAGAACTGAAAACTGCTGTTCACAAATGCTCTCCATCCAACCTCACTGAGCTCGAGCTGTTTTGCAAGGAGGAATGGGAAAAAATGTCAGTCTCTCGATGTGCAAAACTGATAGAGACATACCCCAAGCGACTTACAGCTGTAATCGCAGCAAAAGGTGGTGCTACAAAGTATTAACTTAAGGGGGCTGAATAATTTTGCACGCCCAATTTTTCAGTTTTTGATTTGTTAAAAAAGTTTGAAATATCCAATAAATGTCGTTCCACTTCATAATTGTGTCCCACTTGTTGTTGATTCTTCACAAAAAATACAGTTTTATATCTTTATGTTTGAAGCCTGAAATGTGGCAAAAGGTCGCAAAGTTCAAGGGGGCCGAATACTTTCGCAAGGCACTGTATATGATGAATGTGGTTATTATGTCACTCACCTCTGGTACTCTCTAATAAGGGCATTAGGGTAATAAGCTCCCACAAAGCAGAACCATTATGTGATAATTCCACTAACCTCCCTTGAGACAGTGATGCAGCTGATAATATAAAATGTTATGTTTGGCACAGAGAATTTAAATCTCCCATTCTCTACTCTCAGTGATTGCCTTGTTGCTATGCAGTGTGCTCATTTCCCTAACCACAGATTTCTATATGAAATAAAAATTATGAAAGAAAAACAAAGGGTGATCTTAGCTACATTCATAAATATAAGTAAGTATTTGGTCAATAACAAAAGTTTATCTCAATACTTTATACCCTTTGTTGGCAATGACAGAGGTCAAACGTTTACTGTAAGTCTTCACAAGGTTTTCACACACTGTTACTGGTATTTTAGCCCATTCCTCATGCAGATCTCCTCTAGAGCAGTGATGTTTTGGGGCTGTTGCTGGGCAACACGGACTTTCAACTCCCTCCAAAGATTTTCTATGGGGTTGAGATCTGGAGACTGGCTAGGCCACTCCAGATCTCCACTCTAGGCAAACTTCAGACGGGCCTGGACATGTACTGGCTTAAGCAGGGGGACATGTCTGGCACTGCAGGATTTGAGTCCCTGGCGGCGTAGTGTGTTACTGATGGTAGGCTTTGTTACTTTGGTCCGAGCTCTCTGCAGGTCATTCACTAGGTCCCCCCGTGTGGTTCTGGGATTTTGGCTCACTGTTCTTGTGATCATTTTGACCCCACGGGGTGAGATCTTGCGTGGAGCCCCAGATCGAGGGAGATTATCAGTGGTCTTGTATGTCTTCCATTTCCTAATAATTGCTCCCACAGTTGATTTCTTCAAACCAAGCTGCTTACCTATTGCAGATGCAGTCTTCCCAGCCTGGTGCAGGTCTACAATTTTGTTTCTGGTGTTTTTGACAGCTCTTTGGTCTTGGCCATAGTGGAGTTTGGAGTGTGACTGTTTGAGGTTGTGGACAGGTGTCTTTTATACTGATAACAAGTTCAAACAGGTGCCATTAATACAGGTAACGAGTGGAGGACAGAGGAGCCTCTTAAAGAAGAAGTTATAGGTCTGTGAGAGCCAGAAATCTTGCTTGTTTGTAGGTGACCAAATACTTATTTTCCACCATAATTTGCAAATAAATTCATGAAAAATTCTACAATGTGATTTTCTGCATGTTTTCTCTCATTTTGTCTGTCATAGTTGAAGTGTACCTATGATGAAAATTACAGGCCTCTCTCATCTTTTTTAAGTAGGAGAACTTGCACAATTAGTGGCTGACTAAATACTTTTTTTGCCCCACTGTATCAACCTAATCCAATGACAGTGCAATTTTTTTTGCTGTTGATTTCACGTTGACTTCACGTTAGTCGACAACTCAACCAAATTAAAATCAAAACTAGACTGATCTGTCAGTTGATCTGACGTTTGTGCCCAGTGGGTACCTGTACAGCATGCATATGAGACTGTGACATCAAGCTGATGCAAAGAACTAACATTCCTATTCAATGACCATGTCAATCTTGTCAATGAAAGTGATGAAAACAAAATGATTGGCTGGATGTCCTGGAAGGTTAGTGTAACGGACATACAGTATGACAGAATAAACAAAAACAAAGTCATTAGATAACCCAAGGCACATTTCTTTCCATCTTTAGCAGAAAAATAAGCATCTTTGTATGAAAAGCTAATTCCACAGCTTTAGCTAAATTTGAGGCATTTTGTATGTTTCACAATGGCAGTTCAGGGCTTTGGTTTCCTATATCCAATTCTAAATAGACGCACAGCATTTGAGTGGGTGGGACTCAGCTTGAAGACAGTCTTTTTTTTCACTCCTTAGCAACCTTTTCTCCGCTCAATGTTTGCCAAATCAAATCTTCTCCTTGTTAAAATCTCACACTTCCTCTTCTGAAATCCCCTCAAAGCTGTCTACCGCAGAGCATAATGCCTCGTTAGATCAGAGGCAGAGCTGCCGTCTATAGTCCAGACCGAGACATTTCCAAATGCAACAACGGCTCTTACGTGTAACAATCAGCCCATACAGAAATATATTGTTACACTACAAAGCCCCTCACAAAAAGACACCTGCACATTCCCCTGCACACATATAGACATACAACAATACACCTGCACATTCCCCTGCACACATATAGACATACAACAATACACCTGCACATTCCCCTGCACACATATAGACATACAACAATACACCTGCACATTCCCCTACACACATATAGACATACACCTGCACATTCCCCTACACACATATAGACATACAACAATACACCTGCACAGTCCCCTGCACACATATAGACATACAACAATACACCTGCACATTCCCCTGCACACATATAGACATACAACAATACACCTGCACATTCCCCTGCACACATATAGACATACAACAATACACCTGCACATTCCCCTACACACATATAGACATACAACAATACACCTGCACATTCTCCTACACACATACTGTATAGACATACACCTGCACATTCCCCTACACACATATCAACATACAACAATACACCTGCACATTCCCCTGCACACATATCAACATACAACAATACACCTGCACATTCCCCTACACACATATAGACATGCAAAAAGAATCGTATAGCCTGTAGTCTGTACACACTCACTCATTTGAACTCATTCATACACACGCACACACTGATGAGGACAGAAACACATTAGTGAGGTGGCAGACAGTTGATGTGTATGTATCCACAGGCCCTCCCTCCCTCTGTGTTGTTTACTGTGAGTGGACGTGACCCCCCCCTCCTCCGGTCCCCCTGCTGTGTCTCATTCATTCCCCTCATTAGATATCTCATTATATACCCCCTCTAAAAGCCTCTCTCATTACACTCTTTCCTCTGCAGCAGCAGACCCACTCTGGTGACTCTCTTCTCTAACACCGCTTTCAGGACAAAAGGGACAAATAGCTAACAATGTGCGTTTGCCTCACAGATACTATAAATCCCTGCTAAACTTCTTAACCCAACTATAAGTTTTCATTGAGCCTTGTTAGAGACAGCCATTGTATAAATTCTTAAACGCTGTATCCACCATGGAGAACTTCTTTGTCATCACTATCATGTACATACCACCCTGCGTACCACTGCTGGCTTGCTTCTGAAGCTAAGCAGGGTTGGTCCTGGTCAGTCCCTGGATGAGAGACCAGATGCTGCTGGAAGTGGTGTTGGAGGGCCAGTAGGAGGCACTCTTTCCTCTGGTCTAAAGAATATCCCAATTCCCCAGGGCAGTGATTGCAGGACACTGCCCTGTGTAGGGTGCTGTCTTTCAGATGGGATGTTAAATGGGTGTCCTGACTCTCTGAGGTCATTAAAGATCCCATGGCACTTATTGTAAGAGTAGGGGTGTTAACCCCGTTGTCCTGGCTAAATTCCCAATCTGGCACTCAAACCATCACGGTCAACTAATAATCCCCAGTTTACAATTGGCTCTTCCATTCCTCTCACCTGTAACTGTTCCCCAGGTCGTTGCTGTAAATGAGAACGTGTTCTCAGTCAACTTACCTGGTAAAATAACGCAAACATTATTTAAAAACAACAACATAAATATATATCCAAACTATCTAAAAATGCCATATCAAGCACTGCTTTGCCTGCTGGGCTCTTCTGCAGAGTGAAAATGCAATAAGGAGGGAGGGAAGGAAGGAGGGACAGAGAAAAGTGTGTGCCCTCTCTACGGTGTTCTCTCTCCTCTACTGGTGGTTGCCTTTCTGCAGAGGTCAGAATGTTTAACAACAAGGCTGATCAAAGGTACAATCTCCTGTCTGAGCCTCTGGATTGAGTTCAGTTTCCCTCTCTCCACCTCTACCCCCCTCAGTCTCCATCTCTCCCTCCTCCCCAGTTTCCCTCTCTCCACCTCTACCCCCCTCAGTCTCCATCTCTCCCTCCTCCCCAGTTTCCCTCTCTCCACCTCTATCTCCATCTCTCCCTCCTCCCCAGTTTCCCTCTCTCCACCTCTACCCCCCTCAGTCTCCATCTCTCCCTCCTCCCCAGTTTCCCTCTCTCCACCTCTACCCCCTCAGTCTCCATCTCTCCCTCCTCCCCAGTTTCCCTCTCTCCACCTCTACCCCCCTCAGTCTCCATCTCTCCCTCCTCCCCAGTTTCCCTCTCTCCACCTCTACCCCCCTCAGTCTCCATCTCTCCCTCCTCCCCAGTTTCCCTCTCTCCACCTCTACCCCCCTCAGTCTCCATCTCTCCCTCCTCCCCAGTGTCCCTCTCTCCACCACTACCCCCCTCAGTCTCCATCTCTCCCTCCTCCCCAGTTTTCCTCTCTCCACCTCTACCCCCCTCAGTCTCCATCTCTCCCTCCTCCCCAGTTTCCCTCTCTCCACCTCTACCCCCCTCAGTCTCCATCTCTCCCTCCTCCCCAGTTTCCCTCTCTCCACCTCTACCCCCCTCAGTCTCCATCTCTCCCTCCTCCCCAGTTTCCCTCTCTCCACCTCTACCCCCCTCAGTCTCCATCTATCCCTCCTCCCCAGTTTCCCTCTCTCCACCTCTAACCCCTCAGTCTCCATCTCTCCCTCCTCCCCAGTTTCCCAGTTTCCCTCTCTCCACCTCTACCCCCCTCAGTCTCCATCTCTCCCTCCTCCCCAGTTTCCCTCTCTCCACCTCTACCCCCCTCAGTCTCCATCTCTCCCTCCTCCCCAGTTTCCCTCTCTCCACCTCTACCCCCCTCAGTCTCCATCTCTCCCTCCTCCCCAGTTTCCCTCTCTCCACCTCTACCCCCCTCAGTCTCCATCTCTCCCTCCTCCCCAGTTTCCCTCTCTCCACCTCTACCCCCCTCAGTCTCCATCTCTCCCTCCTCCCCAGTTTCCCTCTCTCCACCTCTACCCCCCTCAGTCTCCATCTCTCCCTCCGCCCCAGTTTCCCTCTCTCCACCTCTACCCCCCTCAGTCTCCATCTCTCCCTCCTCCCCAGTTTCCCTCTCTCCACCTCTACCCCCCTCAGTCTCCATCTCTCCCTCCTCCCCAGTTTCCCTCTCTCCACCTCTACCCCCCTCAGTCTCCATCTCTCCCTCCTCCCCAGTTTCCCTCTCTCCACCTCTACCCCCCTCAGTCTCCATCTCTCCCTCCTCCCCAGTTTCCCTCTCTCCACCTCTACCCCCCTCAGTCTCCATCTCTCCCTCCTCCCCAGTTTCCCTCTCTCCACCTCTACCCCCCTCAGTCTCCATCTCTCCCTCCTCCCCAGTGTCCCTCTCTCCACCACTACCCCCCTCAGTCTCCATCTCTCCCTCCTCCCCAGTTTTCCTCTCTCCACCTCTACCCCCCTCAGTCTCCATCTCTCCCTCCTCCTCAGTTTCCCTCTCTCCACCTCTACCCCCCTCAGTCTCCATCTCTCCCTCCTCCCAAGTTTCCCTCTCTCCACCTCTACCCCCCTCAGTCTCCATCTCTCCCTCCTCCCCAGTTTCCCTCTCTCCACCTCTACCCCCCTCAGTCTCCATCTATCCCTCCTCCCCAGTTTCCCTCTCTCCACCTCTAACCCCTCAGTCTCCATCTCTCCCTCCTCCCCAGTTTCCCAGTTTCCCTCTCTCCACCTCTACCCCCCTCAGTCTCCATCTCTCCCTCCTCTCCAGTTTCCCTCTCTCCACCTCTACCCCCCTCAGTCTCCATCTCTCCCTCCTCCCCAGTTTCCCTCTCTCCACCTCTACCCCCCTCAGTCTCCATCTCTCTCTCCTCCCCAGTTTCCCTCTCTCCACCTCTACCCCCCTCAGTCTCCATCTCTCCCTCCTCCCCAGTTTCCCTCTCTCCACCTCTACCCCCCTCAGTCTCCATCTCTCCCTCCTCCCCAGTTTCCCTCTCTCCACCTCTACCCCCCTCAGTCTCCATCTCTCCCTCCGCCCCAGTTTCCCTCTCTCCACCTCTACCCCCCTCAGTCTCCATCTCTCCCTCCTCCCCAGTTTCCCTCTCTCCACCTCTACCCCCCTCAGTCTCCATCTCTCCCTCCTCCCCAGTTTCCCTCTCTCCACCTCTACCCCCCTCAGTCTCCATCTCTCCCTCCTCCCCAGTTTCCCTCTCTCCACCTCTACCCCCCTCAGTCTCCATCTCTCCCTCCTCCCCAGTTTCCCTCTCTCCACCTCTACCCCCCTCAGTCTCCATCTCTCCCTCCTCCCCAGTGTCCCTCTCTCCACCACTACCCCCCTCAGTCTCCATCTCTCCCTCCCCCCCAGTTTCCCTCTCTCCACCTCTACCCCCCTCAGTCTCCATCTCTCCCTCCTCCCCAGTTTTCCTCTCTCCACCTCTACCCCCCTCAGTCTCCATCTCTCCCTCCTCCCCAGTTTCCCTCTCTCCACCTCTACCCCCCTCAGTCTCCATCTCTCCCTCCTCCCCAGTTTCCCTCTCTCCACCTCTACCCCCCTCAGTCTCCATCTCTCCCTTCTCCCCAGTTTCCCTCTCTCCACCTCTACCCCCCTCAGTCTCCATCTATCCCTCCTCCCCAGTTTCCCTCTCTCCACCTCTACCCCCTCAGTCTCCATCTCTCCCTCCTCCCCAGTTTCCCAGTTTCCCTCTCTCCACCTCTACCCCCCTCAGTCTCCATCTCTCCCTCCTCCCCAGTTTCCCTCTCTCCACCTCTACCCCCCTCAGTCTCCATCTCTCCCTCCTCCCCAGTTTCCCTCTCTCCACCTCTACCCCCTCAGTCTCCATCTCTCCCTCCTTCCCAGTTTCCCTCTCTCCACCTCTACCCCCCTCAGTCTCCATCTCTCCCTCCTCCCCAGTTTCCCTCTCTCCACCTCTACCCCCCTCAGTCTCCATCTCTCCCTCCTCCCCAGTTTCCCTCTCTCCACCTCTACCCCCCTCAGTCTCCATCTCTCCCTCCTCCCCAGTTTCCCTCTCTCCACCTCTACCCCCCTCAGTCTCCATCTCTCCCTCCTCCCCAGTTTCCCTCTCTCCACCTCTACCCCCCTCAGTCTCCATCTCTCCCTCCTCCCCAGTTTCCCTCTCTCCACCTCTACCCCCCTCAGTCTCCATCTCTCCCTCCTCCCCAGTTTCCCTCTCTCCACCTCTACCCCCCTCAGTCTCCATCTCTCCCTCCTCCCCAGTTTCCCTCTCTCCACCTCTACCCCCCTCAGTCTCCATCTCTCCCTCCTCCCCAGTTTCCCTCTCTCCACCTCTACCCCCCTCAGTCTCCATCTCTCCCTCCTCCCCAGTTTCCCTCTCTCCACCTCTACCCCCCTCAGTCTCCATCTCTCCCTCCTCCCCAGTTTCCCTCTCTCCACCTCTACCCCCCTCAGTCTCCATCTCTCCCTCCTCCCCAGTTTCCCTCTCTCCACATCTCCTGCCTACTCTCTCTCTCCTCCTCAGTTTCCCTCTCTCCCTCCTCTCTCCAGTTCTCCATCCTCCTCTCTCCCCCCCTCAGTTTCCCTCTCTCCATTTCTCCCTCCTCCTCTCTCTCTCCTCCTCAGTTTCCCTCTCTCCATCTCTCCCTCCTCCTCTCTCTCTACCCATCAGTTTTCCTCTCTGTTTCTCACTGATTTTGTCTCTGCCTCTCTCCTGTTGTGAGCGTGTGTGAGTTTCACTCCTCAACATCAAGGTCAGTTTTATAATCATAGGTAATCATAGGTAGACAATGCCTGGCAAAAACTGTTATGGCTGACTGACTGTCTGAAAGGTCTGGCAGGTCTGGCTTTGAACACAGCGATGTAGTACACTCTTAGAAAAAAGGTGCTGTCTGGAACCTAAACGAATGCTTCAGCTGTCCCCATAGGAGAACCCTTTGAAGAACCCTTGTTGGTTCCAAATAGAACCGTTTTGAGTTCCATGTAGAATCCTCTGTGGAAAGGGTTCTACGTGGAAACCAAAAAGGTTATTCTTGAAACCAAAAGGGTTCTACCTGGAACCAAAAAGGGTTATCCTATGGGGACAGCCGAAGAACCCTTTCAGAACCCTTGTACTTACAGTGTTCCTGCTTTGTCCACATTCCCCGACAATAACTCTTTATCCCCCCTCCTCTCGTTCTCTCTGTCTTTCTCTGTGTCAGACAGTGTGTTTGGCTATCATCGGAGAGGTATGACTGGATAATGTGTGTCCTGAAGAATACGTTTTTGTGTATTCTGTCTCGCGCCCAGTAGGGCTGTTCTGAGAGAGGTTACACAAGCCCCTCCCAGGCCTAACTGTGCACACGCACATGCACACACCCCGTAGCATGCTAACAGATGGAATCTGGCCACTGGTGGGGCTAATAGATTTTTACTGTTATTGGCCAGGGCTCAGTGACCAGCCATATGTGATCCAGGGGAGATATGTCCAGGGGACATATGTGATCCAGGGGAGAATTGATTACCCAAAGCTTTTTTTATCCTGATCTTCCTTCCACTCCTGGAATCTCAAAACCATCCCCATCCCCACTCAGCCAGTTAGGGAGAACCCTGGGATGGGTGGGAGTAGAGGTCACACACACAGACGGAAATAGTCCATGCTTTTACTCTCACATTAGCATGTACAGATACGCACGCACGCACGCGCACACACACACACACACACACACACACACACACACACACACACACACACGTCAATGTACCTCAATAGAATGCTGTGGCCACGAGTTTGAAAAATATAAATTAGCTCATTGTAACTACCTCACAAATAATTCATTTCATGATTAGCTGTGGCTCCATATGGTCCATTTAACAAAAATCTAAAGTAGATTTACATTTATAAACAAGATTACATAATCTCGGCAGACCGGTTAGTTAGACAAGCAAAGTGATCTTAGACAGTTACTGTCCCAAGACGTAGTTCCCACCTATACAAATGTCCTCTCCCTTAAGCATCATCATTCACTGTCACTCTTAATGCTGTTTTAATTAAGGACACAGTTAGCCTACACTATGATACACTGTCCTGTGTTGAGCCAAGACTCCCCACGGCTGCAGATTAATCAGACACATCGTTCCGACAGGAGAGGAAGCTCTAATTACTCCTGGCTAATCGTTTGTACCTCTATGTCAAGCCTTCACCCCTCTGGCCAGCAGAGAGCTCTCCTAACCCCTCTCCAAGACAGAGAGACTCAGACATAACCGGATGTCATCACAATGACAAAGAGCGTCCCACAGATCCACGTCCCCACACAAAATCACCCTTCTCCAGGTGAAGTCTGGTTTGTTTCAATAGTTGGCGAGAGGTGGAAAAGTTGAAGCCGTTTTGACAGCATGCACAAGCTCCCAAGTGAGAGCGAACTTAAACTCTCCTAACCCCACCCACCAAGAAACACCCACTCAAAATCCCCTGCTGTCTAGACTGTCTTTGGGCGTGTGATAAACAAACAAGCAAGAGGGACAGAACTGAATTCAAACTGTTTTGTTATCTTTAGTCTGGTAATTCCAGCAGCCTTACTCAGTGAGAAGAATATTGAACTCCCTGCAATACCATACCAACCCTCTAAGCACTCTGAATGCAACAGACCAAATAATCAGCTCTGAAACAGTATTAATGTCAATTCTCAGTCTGTGACTGTTAGCAAAAAAATCTCAGAGTGCACACTTTTTGATTAGTCTGTTCATTTGTTTATTGGCAGGTTTTGGATGGGTACAGAGTTCATTTATTTATGAATATGCGGAAATGTAATGGGAGTTGAGTTGTACAAATCCTAAATAACAAGGCATTGGGGCGTTAAAAGATACAATTGTCTGCATAACTATTATACTGAGCCACTAAATCAGCCTTTGAAAATGTAATATGCCGTTGTGGAAGTGTTAACTTGATTTTGCCAATAGTTTATGATGCAGAGTCCTAGATTCATTTAGGATGTTAACAACTACAGTAACTAACTTCTGCACAAGTCATGCATTTACATCAAAAGGGCATTTACACAGTTTGAGTACCTTGTGCGTGTCTCAAATTCGCATTCAACCTATTGTGACCCAAGGAGGAAGAGTTCACAGAACTAGAAAGTACAGTGCAGTAAGTGATTGGTAAGTACGAGATTGTGAAAAGTCATGATCATGACACTCCAATGTTCATATCAACTATTTAAGAAATTGAGCTCCCTAAATCAATACCACTGATTGCTTTCCTCTTCAACGAGGAAAGATATTCCAGAAACTAACATCTGAAGGGTCCCTGTTTAGAAACCACTCGTGGACTATGTGACTCAATAGTCAATCAGCTGAGAGTTCTCCATAACAGCATTAACCACAATACACCATTAAGGAGCTCTGAAGTCAAGTTGAACAATCAGACCTGGTCCTGAGTAAAGCCTGCTGCTGAGTTGGCAGAAAGGGCTCCTGAGGCAACAATGAGTGAAACAAAACAAGTTGCTGACACAATTTCTCTGCACAGTAAAACAAAGAAATGTTCTGGTAAATTGGAACTATTAAGAGGTGCAGGGTAATTATTCTGATCAATAGCAAAAGAGACACATCAACATTTAACAGACAGAACTTCTATCTTGCTGTCCAGTTCATCTCAATTCACAGCAGTTCATCTAGTCTCCTGATGCCCTCTCCTGTTCTCCCCATCTAAAGGGCTTTCATATCCAGCCCTCTCACCGTTCTCTTTCTCCCTCCTTCTCCACATCATCCTCCTTCAACACCTACTCCTTCCCATTGTCCTCTTCCTCCTACGCTCCCCCTTCTCCTCTACCTCCTCCAGTGGCCTGCCCCCTCCTCCACCACCTCCCCTGTTTCCCCGACTCCTCCTCAGCCCCCTCCTGTATAATCCCTGTTCACCCATGACTGTTCACCCATGTCATCTCCAAGTCAGTCATCAAGTTTGCTGACGACACAGCAGTGGTAGGCCTGATTGCCAACAATGACGATACAGCCTACAGGGAGGAGGTGTGAGCCCTGGCAGAGTGGTGAAAAGGGAGCTGAAGAAATTTGGCTTGGTCCCCAAGACCCTCATGAACTTCTACAGATGTACCATTTATATCCCAGACTCAGACATTGCTCGTTCTGGTATTTCTTCATTTCTATCGTTTTACTTTCTGGATAATGTGCGTATTGTTTTGTATTGGTAGGTATTATTACTGCACTAGCTAGAAACACAATCATTTCTGTCTCTACTTCTCCCTCTGTCTCTGTCCCCACCTTTGTCCTCTGGGCCCAAAGCCATTAAAATTGATATCGGCAGACTGGAGACTGAGGGGGGTATGCATCCTGCCTCCTCCTCAGTCAGTATGGCTACCTTTAATATGATGATATGGTATGTTGGGAGAAAGTAAAGGGTAGCAAAACTGTTACAGTAAAACTATACAGTAAAAATAACACCAGGGATGCAGTTGAGGGTAAACGCTAGTCTCCAACCGTCATCTCGACAGGCGTTGAGAGTTGACTCTTTCTACTACTACATCCCTGAACACAACACTGCACCTAGTGCAGAGGTAAAAGCATTGGTTTCAACGTAACATTTTGATTTTCTACTGTACTTTGCAGTCATTTCATCACATTTTCATGTTTACATTTTTTAGGTAAAGGATAGCCCCAAGATGGAAAACCACGCAGGTGTAAGGGTAACTAGTGGCAGGGAAGTCAGGCGCAGGAGAGCAAAACTGGGTAATCAACGGAGCAGTTTTATTCATAAAACCTCTGGAAACCAGAACAACAAACAAATGGGTATTAAACCCGTCGCGCACCAGAGAAAACGTGCACATGCACTTACGATAAACAATTCCGCACAAAGACATGGAGGGAACAGAGGGTTAAATACTCAACATGAACTGAGGGAATTGAGACCAGGTGTGTGGGAAGACAAGACAAAACAAAAGGAAAATGAAAAGTGGATCGATGATGGCTACAAGACCGACGCCGAGCGCCCGAACAAGGAGAGGAACCGACTTCGGCGAAAGTCATGACAACAGGTGTGTAAACTGAGGGAAATGAATAACACTCCAAAACCAACATCACACATTTGTAGATAACAACCTGGAAGACCTGTATGAGATGTCAACTAGACCGCCAACACTCCTACCTGACCGTAAATCTTTAATGGACCGAACCTTGATTTTTTTATATGACACATCTTATGAGTTCGAGAGCTCAATGAGATATTTCCTTTCTTAAATTGAAAGCAGGACGATCTGCCCTCCCCCTTCCCCCAAAAAACACACAAGTATAATAAATATAAAGACAAATGGCCAAAGAGGAGCCCAAATAATGACTTATTGAGAAATTACAATGAATACCTTTCCTCTCGCCCCAAGAAAGAGACGCGGATAGAGGGGGCAGGGAGAAAAAATAACGAATCGAGGCGATTCTCCAAACAAATCATTTCCAAACCTGTGAACGTCGCCCACCCTGCTTTAAGGAACTCTTGGGATGCACAATCTCCATCTAATTGTCATTCTATTTCTGTCCATCCTCTCTCCTCCCTATTTTTGATGCCATGCCGTCTTTATCTAACAGATTGAGCAGTGATAGAGAGGTGATCAACCTCCAATGAAGGATTATTTGGCCAATGAAACCAGAAGGAGGAATTTCTCTCTCCCTCCCACTCCTTGAAATTAAAAGTTAAACATCGCAATCATCTACCTCCCAACGGACATCCCACTATCCCATCCATCTGAAGCCATGCGGAAAAGTCAATTCAGTTTGTTTGTGTTCCCATTAGAGGAGAGATAAGGAAACTAAATATCCCCATTCTGTTGATGGCTGAAGAGGAAACATAGGCCTCTAGCTCTATCAGAGGAGGCTGGTGGGAGGAGCTTTAGGAGGACGGGCTCATTGTGATAGCTGGAATGGAACAGAGTCAAATGTGGTTACCATATGTTTGATGTGTTTAATACCGTTCAATGAATTCCATTCCAGCCATTACAATGAACCCATCCTTCTCTAGCTCCTCCCACCAGCTCCTCTATTTTCTATAATACTATGTTATCTAAAGGCCTCAAGGCCTCGTAACCCCAATATCAGTCTTCAGGGTAAGAAGGCTGACTAAGCTTTGGTCTGAGCTGCTACCCCAATTGAATCATATACAGTACCTCATATTTGTTCAGGAAATTGAGTCACTAGGAGAAACCTGGATAATCACAACACCATCATCTTAAAACTAGCTACTTGGTGTTTTTACAGTTCTTGTTCATCACTAAAGTTTTCCTCAATACACAGAGTACAGTATATGATTCTTCAGACTGTGGGTTGGTGCGGGACACATGGATTTACCATAGAAGATTAGTAAATAAGCTGAGCTTGTCTGCTGTCCATTCTGTCTTTACTGAGGTACTGTAATAGACAGATGGCTGAGGACTATTAGAAATTCCTGTGAAGTTGAGCTTGAAAGACAACAAACTGAAAGAGTACGTGGCAGTGAGTATAGAGAGAGGGAAATATCGCCTCAGACCTTCTATTGAAGAGGGTTTCAGTGGAGAATTAGAACCAACACTTAGGCAAGAGATTGAAGCCTCAATCAAGTGTTTAACCAGAATATACAGCACAATTCATTAACAATATGGAGACAAGTGGGGACAGAAAAGACTCAAGACTCCTTTAAATGAATGGAGATAATCAGCTACTGTACTGCCCGACTCGCAGGTCAGGAAAATGACTTAAAAATAATCCACTAAAACATCCGATCCTAAAGAGCCAAGCACAAAAACAACTTCCTGCCAATCACCCAACTTGTTCAAACGAGCTCGAGAACGACGTGTCTTTTAGGTGTCTTTTTAAGTCTGGAATCTCCCGTCACCCCACACCAACCGTCCAATCAAAGATCTCAGAGGACTTTCATCAACAGAGATGTTACGTAGGTGTTAAGACGTCTCAGCGCCTCGTCCTGTCCGTCTCTGGCTAATGGCCCTGGCTGACAAGGCTCTACAGCGGGAGATGGAATTAATTGGCTTTTTTTGGGAGAAGACACACAGTCATTGCGCACGATCATGCTTGCTTGCATGCACGCTCACGCAAATGTGCGCACACACATACATTACTTATAGGGCTGGTTGCTGCTTGCGCAGTGCATTTAACTGGTGCTGAACATTTCAAAGGAAATCATAAGAAAAATGTATAAAGTGTCCAAATGACTACAATTCACTCATCTTCTATTCTAGATGATTCACTATCAGTTTTTTATTATTCCCCATAGAACGTATCTCATCTTTTTATAAAACATACGCATTCAGTAGCAACACTCTTACGTTATTGGCATTATGCATGGTGAAACAATCTGCCCGCAATGGAACGGAAATTGGACAATGAAAGAAACATTAACCAAGAAGAGATATGACCAGATGAACAGTTTACCCAAACAGCCAGCAATGCACTGAAACACAGTCAATTTAGTTTCACTATTTCCCTTTGAAAGGCCAAAAATCACATATCCACCATCAGCTTCCCTCTCCTCTGATCCAGGCCGCAATATCTCGCAGATGTGAAAGGAAAAAAACCTGTTGTTTTGACTTCAGCTCTTTGGCAAAATATAAAATGTTCTATTTTCTTGATATTTCTCGCTGTATCTCTCTCCCAGGAGGAGAACCGCAGGACATTACTATTATGAACTGTGTTTCTTTGGAAACTCCACTCGACTGGTGTCAAATGCTTCAACCAATGACTGTTTGAGACATGAACAACATTTAGATGTATACTGAGTGTCCAAAACATTAGGAACAAGTTCCTAATATTGAGTTGTATCCCCCTTTGCTCTCAGAACAGCCTCAATTCATCGGAGCATGGACTCTACAAGGTGTAGAAAGCGTTCCACAGGGATGCTGGTACATGTTGACTCCAATGCTTCCCACAGTTGTGTCAAGTTGGATGGTGGACCATTCTTGATACACACAGGAAACTGTTGAGCGTGGAAAAACCCAGTAGCGTTACAGTTCTTGACACACTCAATCCATGTCTCAGTTGTCTCAAGGCTGAAAAATCCTTCTTTAACCTGTGTCCTCCCCTTCATCTAAACTGATTGAAGTGGATTTAACTGGTGACATCAATAAGGGATCCTAGCTTTCACCTGGATTCACTTGGTCAGTCTATGTAATGGAAAAAGCAGGTGTTCCTAATGTATTGGTTTGTTGTCCTCTCGTTTACTTTTTGTATTTTTCGTATTTTTTTGTATATATTCCAATTTATTTTTCAATCTCTTTTTCCATTTTTAAATTAAATATACCTTCCGGTAACCCGCCTCACTCAATGTGACACGGATTCACATTTCTTTAGACCCTATAGCCAAAACTTTCATCAGAAGGTAGCCAGCTAATTAGCTAAATTACTAGCTATTTAGTCATTGTTAGCCACTGCTAGCAGCCTTTACACTCTGCTCAGGCACCAGCCGTTTTTTTAGCCTGGATAATACCTGCCAGCCTCGGACTGTTTTCTCCACTACAACGCCAGACTCCTGCCGTAAACCCTGGACCATTGATCATCACAGCTAGCTAGCTGCCATTGAGTGACCCAGCCCCGAAGCTAGCCCTGGGCCAGGCGCATCTCCCGGCTAGCAAACGAAATTACCACAACTACAATACCTCTTTCGCCATCAGGCCCGGTCCCTTCGTCAACATGGCGCCCCGCCGTACCACCACGACTGGTCCGCAGACGTAATTCCATCAGCTGTGCCTTCAACCGGAGCAGACGCTTCTACTTACCCCGGACTGCTAACTTTAAACGCTGTGTCTCCCGCGTGCTAGCGTACTAACGACTACCTAACGGTTTCCCTGTTTCATCTATTGCTGTACACTGGACCCTATGATCACTTGGCTACATAGCTGATGCCTGCTGGACTGTTCATTTATCACGATACTCCACTTTGTTTATCTGTCGTCCCTAACCCCGAACTCAGGCCCTGTGTGTAGTTAACTGACCCTCTCTGCCCATTCATCCCCATTTTACCTGTTGTTGTTGTCTTAGCTGATTAGCTGTTGTTGTCTTACCCGTTGTTGCTAGCTCTCCCAATTAACACCTGTGATTGCTTTATGCCTCGCTTTATGTCTCTCAAATGTCAATATGCCTTGTATACTGTTGTTTAGGATAATTATCATTGTTTTAGTTTACTGCGGAGCCCCTTGTCCTACTGTACATGCCTTAGATACCTCCTTTGTCCCACCTCCCACACATGCAGTGACCTCACCCAGTATAACCAGCGTGTCCAGAGATGCAACCTCTCTTATCATCACTCAATGCCTGTGCTTACCTTCACTGTACCCGCACTCCGCCATACCCCTGTCTGCACATTATGCCCTGAATCTATTCTACCACGCCCAGAAATCTGCTCATTTTATTCTCTGTCCCCAACGCACTAGACGACCAGTTTTGCTAGCCTTTAGCCGTACCCTCATCCTACTCCTCCTCTGTTCCTCGGGTGATGTGGAGGCTAACCCAGGCCCTGCGTGTCCCCAGGCACTCTCATTTGTTGACTTCTGTAAAAAGCCTTGGTTTCATGCATGTTAACATCAGAAGCCTCCTCCCCGAGTTTGTTTTACTCACTGCTTTAGCACACTCCGCCAACCCTGAACTGTAAAAAGCCTTGGTTTCATGCATGTTAACATCAGAAGCCTCCTCCCCGAGTTTGTTTTACTCACTGCTTTAGCACACTCCGCCAACCCTGAAGTCCCAAAAATTCTGAGATTTCCATACACAACTACAACATTTTCAGCTCCCAGCTGTGCCCTGGACACCATATGTGAATTGATTGCCCCCCATCTATCTTCAGAGTTCGTTCTGTTAGGTGACCTAAACTGGGATATGCTTAACACCCCAGCAGTCCTACAATCTAAGCTTGATGCCCTCAATCTCACACAAATTATCAAGGAAACCACCAGGTACAACCCTAAATCCGTAAACATGGGCACCCTCATAGATATTATCCTGACCAACTTGCCCTCCAAATACACCTCTGCTGTTTTCAATCAGGATCTCAGCGATCACTGCCTCATTGCCTGCATCCGCTATGGGTCCGCAGTCAAACGACCACCCCTCCTCACTGTCAAACGCTCCCTAAAACACTTCTGTGAGCAGGCCTTTCTAATCGACCTGGCCTGTGTTTCCTGGAAGGATATAGACCTGATCCCGTCAGTTGAGGATGTCTAGTCGTTCTTTAAAAGTAATTTCCTCACCATCTTAAATAAGCATGCCCCTTTCAAAAAATGTAGAACTAAGAACAGATATGGCCCTTGGTTCACTACAGACCTGACTGCCCTTGACCAGCACAAAAACATCCTGTGGCGGCCTGTAATTGCATCAAATAGTCCCCCGTGATATGCAACTGTTCAGGGAAGTCAGGAACCAATACACACAGTCAGTCAGGAAAGCAAAGGCTAGCTTTTTCAAACAGAAATTTGCATCCTGTAGCTTTAACTCCAAAAAGTTTTGGGACACTGTAAAGTCCATGGAGAACAAGAGCACCTCCTCCCAGCTGCCCACTGCACAGAGGCAAGGCGACGCGGTCACCACCAATAAATCCATGATAATCCATGAAAATTCATGAAAATTTCAATAAGCATCTCTCTACGGCTGGCCATGCTTTCCTCCTGGCTACCCCAACCCCGGCCAACAGCTCTGCACCCCTCACAGCTACTTGCCCGAGCCTCTCCAGCTTCTCCTTCACCCAAATCCAGATCGCAGATGTTCTGAAAGAGCTGCAAAACCTGGACCCGTACAAATCAGCTGGGCTAGACAGTCTGGACCCTCTCTTTCTAAAATTATCCGCCGCCATTTTTGCAACCCCTATTACAAGTCTGTTCAACCTCTCTTTCGTCCGAGATCCCTAAAGATTGGAAAGCTACCGCGGTCATCCCCCTCTTCAAAGGGGGTGACACTCTAGACCCAAACTGTTACAGACCTATATCCATCCTGCCCTGCCTTTCTAAAGTCTTTGAAAGCCAAGTTAATAAACAAATCACTGACCATTTCGAATCTGTGCAATCCGGTTTCCGAGCTGGTCACGGGTGCACCTCAGCCACGCTCAAGGTCCTAAACGATATCATAACCGCCATCGATAAAAGACAGTACTGTGCAGCCGTCTTCATCGACCTGGCCAAGGCTTTCAATTGTCAATCATCGCATTCTTATCGGCAGACTCAATAGCCTTGGTTTCTCAAATGACTGCCTTGCCTGGTTCACCAACTACTTTGCAGACAGAATTCAGTGTGTCAAATCGGAGGGCCTTTGTCCGGACCTCTGGCAGTCTCTATGGGGGTACCACAGGGTTAAATTCTTGGGCCGACTCTCTTCTCTGTATACATCAACGATGTCGCTCTTGCTGCGGGTGATTCCCTGATCCACCTCTATGCAGATGACAGCATTCTGTATACAAATGTCCCTTCTTTGGACACTGTGTTAACTAACCTCCAAAAGAGCTTCAATACCATACAACACTCCTTCTGTGGCCTCCAACTGCTCTTAAACGCTAGCAAAACCAAATGCATGCTTTTCAACCATTCACTGCCCGCACAGGCCCAACCGACAAGCATCACTACTCAGGACGGTTCTGACCAAGAATACGTGGACAACTACAAATACCTAGGTGTCTGGCTATACTTTAAACTCTCCAGACTCATATCAAATCTCCAATCAAAAATCAAATCTAGAATCGGCTTTCTATTTCGCAACAAAACCTCCTTCACTCATGTCGCCAAACTTACCCTAGTAAAACAGACTATCCTACCGATCCTCAACTTTGGCGATGTCATTTACAAAATAGCTTCCAATACTCTACTCAGCAAATTGGATGTAGTCTATCACAGTGCCATCCGTTTTGTTACCAAAGCGCCTTATACCACCCACCACTGCGACCTGTATGCTCTAGTCGGCTGGCCCTCGCTACATATTCGTCGCCAGACCCACTGGCTCCAGGTCATCTATAAGTCTATGATAGGTAAAGCTCTGCCTTATCTCAGCTCACTGGTCACGATAAAACACCCGACCGTAGCATGTGCTCCAGCAGGTATATCTCACTGGTCATCCCCAAAGCCAACACCTCCTTTGGCTGCCTTTCCTTCCAGTTCTCTGCTGCCAGCGACTGGAACGAATTGCAAAAATAGCTGAAGCTGGAGACTTACATTCCCTCACTAACTTTAAACATCAGCTATCTGAGCAGCTAACCGATCGCTGCAGCTGTACATAGTCCATCTGTAAATAGCTCACCTAATCTACCTACCTCATCCCCATATTGCTTTTATTTACTTTGCTGCTCTTTTGCACACCAGTATCACTACTTACACACCATCATCTGATCATCATCATCTGCTCATCTATCACTCCAGTGTCAATCTGCTAAATTGTAATTACTTTGCTACTATGGCCTATTTATTGCCTTACCTCCTCACGTCATTTGCACACACTGTATATAGATTTTCTTTTTTTCTATTGTGTTATTGACTGTACGCTTGTTTATTCCATGTGTAACTCTGTGTTGTTGTTTCTGTCGCACTGCTTTGCTTTATCTTGGCCAGGTCGCAGTTGTAAATGAGAACTTGTTCTCAACTAGCTTACCTGGTTAAATAAAGTTGAAAAAAAATAAATAAATTGTGCACTCAGTGATACAAGTTAGACAATCCTGCTCTGCCAGCCTGGTCTCATACACTAGTAGTAAATGTAAATCCTAGACACTCAATTTAGTATGAAATGTTACGTTTGGTATGGATACATAAAACAGAGGATTACTTAAGGCAAAAACTAAAGTAGGGTGGTTGGTTGGGATGGAATGTTTACGTATAACGTGAACCTCTAGCAACCCAAAGGTTGTATGTTTGATTCTCATCACGGACAACTTTAGCATTTTAGCTAATTAGCAACTTTGCAACTACTTAGCATGTTAGTTAACCCTTCCCCTAACCCTGACCTTAACCCTTTAACCTAACCTTAACCGTAACCTTAATCCTAACCTCTAGCCTAGCTAACATTAGGTACCTAGCTAACATTAGCATTTGCCACCTAGCCAACTAGCTAATGTTAGCCACAACAAATTGGAATTCGTAATATATCATACGTTTTGCAAATTAGTAACATATTGTACAAATGGCAGATTGTAACAAATACGAATTGTAATTCGTAACATATCATATGAAATGGATGATGAACATCCACAAAGTAATACATACCATACAAGACGTAACATATCATACTAATTGTCTATCACTGAGTCCAGGTTGACTCTGCTCAAATTCTCCTCATGGAGAAAAGGGCTGAGGCATAAGGGAGAGGACACTAAAACACTATTGATATTCACACACAGCCTAGCTGGGAAGCAGTGAAAAGGTTAATAGAGTGCACATAATCTATTCTCTTCAAAGATTACAATTAAATTACCCCTGATGCTCTGATAAACGATTAAAGTTAATAGGCAAATTAACAGAGATTGAATGGAAACAGGTATTTGCTATTCTGTTACTACTGCATAAAGACCAGTGGAGCGAATAGGAACCCTACAGTATCATCTCCCTATTCCAACACTCAGTTGGACGACACAGTACATTTTTGACCTGTGGCTAGTCTACGGCACACCCTGACCCCAGATACATCCACAATGTGATTCCAACTAATTCCATCTCAATGCAACTGAAAACTAAGACATGCAAATAAGCTTAGCCCAGCAAAGCTCCTGCTGATGGTTTGAACAAGCAGCTCTGTGGCGATCAGAGCCATTAGCCACCAGCTAGCGCAGGGGAGGGACGCCCAGGAAGAGGCCCAAGAAGACTGAGACACCATTTGGGCCGGTTTCATAATTGAGCCTGCGACCCTAAGCTAACGTCCTCCGAGTCTAAAGATATCTATGAATTTTTACAACTGAGCAGGGAATCACACAGCGCCCCAGTCTCCAGTTCACAGAATCTCAACTAAGGAGCATCGGAATTGTGTCTGAGACAAACAGGATATGGAGGAAACAATATGGTAAAGATACCTATGGTGAATTGGCTTTAGCCTCTTTAATATCAGTGCAGATGAAAGGGAGGAGACAAGCCACTTCACACTATTGACATGTCCCCCAGAGTATCTGATGGATGTCGTCTGCTCTTTAGATGCTGATGCAGTAGCAGCAAGCGCTGATCTGGAGACAGTCGCTAAAGAGCTTGATATATTGCCTTTGCAGAAACACAACAACAAGTCGCAAATATAAACCAGGGAAATTATATCTCATATCACACTCTCCATTAGAATAAAGTCCATGGGGAAACACTAAACAGTTGACAAAGTATTTGCTCTCCTTGTTGTTGGCCAATCTAATAGGAAGTTATGTATTTTTTACCTGGTACAGTGTGGTACCGTAGACACTTTCTTAACAGGATACATGGCCGCACTGTCCAACACTGACCGGGTAATGTAGAGATCGATGCACTGACATGCAGGCCCTCTCAGCACTACTACTGTGCATCTCCTGCTCTGCATAATGTGCATTAAAAAACACATAATCAATGAGCACACATCAGATGTCACCCATGAGGAGTAGCATAGGCAAGAGCCTTGGGGGGGAGGTGGAGACAGGAGAGAGGGCCAATTGGCTAACTCTATTATTATATTGGCATCTTGAGTGATTCATCACAATATCCATGGGTCTCTGTTTCTATGTTTTTCAATGAACCACCGTTGTCAGGGCCTGTATTGACCCTGTTATGAGGGCGTGAGTGAAGTAGACGTCTCAAGGGCATCAAATGTGCTTACTTTACAGGCTTTTAATAGGCTACTTCTTACCAGCCCTGCACACACTATGCACCTTGCCAAAGGACCACAACATCACAGAGCGACGACTGAGGCAGCACATCCCCAAAGAGCTCTCCCTCCACAATGTCTGCTCTGTGCTATTATCGTCCTTATCATTTAAAATGTGCAGAGCAAAGACATAAAAAAATAAAGAGCTGTGTTTGTATCTATTGATTAAAGTCAGCTTCTGAAGGAGTTTGTGAATAATAACAAGCAGCGACTGGCGCAACGAATACATTATACTTGTACTCAGATTCCTGACTCTGAAAGTATGGAAGACCTCGATACTGAGTTGAATGGCAGACAGAGTTTTGATGCGTTCTACAGGAGATGCCATTAGTCAAAGGGTGACAGCAGGAGTGAACACATCATTGCTGTCATAATGGACTCTGTCAGCCCCGAGTGCCAGCGATTCTATTACTCAGTCCTATATATCTATCGCTCTGGCAGGAAGGAACACAAACTGCCTAAAGAACGCAAATAAATCGATAGACGAGACAATAGAAGATGTTTCAAGATTTCACAGCACCATAGGCTACACACTGTCATGGTGTCAATGAGTTTTGACGGCAAAGGTCCTCCTCATGCATTTGATAGACGGAGAAGAGATAGCTTGATCTTAATGGAATTAACACTTCTCAAAAGGATTTGCTCTAGTCTATCTGCACTGAAAGTACTCAGAAATTGAAATATGACTAATTTCAGGACACAGGTAAAAGCATTTGCAAAAGGGGTTCAAGTGCTACTCTCCATATTCTTGATCTTGATGTGTTGATGGATCACAAACATAATCACCAGGGGCGTATTCATTACGCAGACTTGGTTGCAAAACGTTTCTTTGTAAAAGGAAGCAGACGGAACAAAACGGGGGGACCTACCTGCATTTTTCCAATAGAAACTCTTCTTTTGCTTCTGTTTGGTTCTTAAAACTTAAACCGTTTTCGTTATGAATACACCCCCTGTTTTGCAAAAGAAACCGTTTACTCCAAACGGAAAAACATTTCACAACAAAAACAATAGTTTCTATTTGACAAAGTTAGGTACAGTAGGTCTTTCAGTTTGCTTCCGTTTAGTTCCTAGTGAATAAACCCTGTATCAAAATCAAGACCACCACACTTTAAAGCACTCCCCCTTGTGAAGAAATATGTCCACCCCCAAAAGTTAAATCTACACTTAGGGGTCGATAACCCTACAATAATGAAACAGTTCTCGAGTCAAACCCTCTATTTGATCAGGGCTAAAAGTTCGAACTCCCATCTAAAACCAAACTTAGAATTCCTTCTATGTAATAAAAACAGAGGGCACCAGAGATTTTCACATGGGCACAGTTTGTACATCATCAAACCACTAGTGGAATGGAATCTGCTGAAGAACATGATGAATCGATACCATAGACCAGGGAGGAGGGGCAGCTGCCTGACAACTCGCTGCTCTATTGATCGCTGTCATCCTGGAGAAGAAACGTCAGTTTGGCCGCAGAGATGTGGATGGGTAACCAGGCAACAGGGGTAGTTCAGTAAGGGTCCAGGGGTCCATTGGTTTGGTGTTTACCTGTAGATAGGACATGCTAAGAGAGCATTAGGGGGGTATATGTTGAATAGGAGACAGCTAATTGTGGATTCAACTCAGGTGAACACAAAGGCTGGATGGGAACACAAGCTGCCCTGCACAGCAACAGGAGGGCTCGTGCATGTGCTCTGTGGTGGGAGATGTAACACAGAAACAAAGAGATGTAACACAGACACAAAGAGCATCTCGCTGACCAAGTCTGACTAATAGGGGTCACAAAGCCAAGGCAGTGGGAGGGAATATTGCGGTAAGGGTAGACGTCAGGTTTAACAACAAAGGTAGTGAGGCCGAAGGTGAACAAACACTTCCCACTACTAATACCTGGCAGTCTATAGAAGAAGGTCAAACACCTGGCAGTGTGGTGCCAGGACAACAACATCTCCCTCAATGTGAGCAAGACAAAGGAGCTTATCATGGACTACAGGAAATGGAGAGCCAAATGCCCCCATTCACATCGACGGGGCTGCGGTTTGAGAGCTTCAAGTTACTCGGTGTTCACATCGCTATACCAGGAGGTGTCAGAGGAAAGTCCTAAAAATTGTCAAAGACTACAGCCACCCAAATCATAGACTGCTCTCTCTGCTACAGCACGGCAAGCGGTACTGGTGCACCAAGTCTGGAACCAACAAGACCCTGAACAGCTTCTACACCCAAAGCCATAAGAATGCTAAATAGCTACCCGAACTATCTGCGTTGACCCTTTTTGTCCCTATGCATATACACTGGACTCTACCCACACACTCACACATAGAGTGCATTCAGGAAAGAATTCAGTCCCTTTGACTTTTTCCACATTTTGTTATGTTACAGCGTTATTCTAAAATGTATTAAATAATTGTTTTCCCTCATCAATCTACACACAATACCCCATAATGACAAAGCAAAAACATTATATATAAAGTATTCAGACCCTTTGCTATGAGACTCAAAACTGAGCTCAGGTGCATCCTGTTTCCATTTATCATCTTTGAGATATTTCTACAACTTGATTGGAGTCCACTTGTGGTAAATTCAATTGATTGGACATGATTTGGAAATGCACACACCTGTCTATATAAAAACCAGGCCATGAGGTTGAAGGAATTGTCCACAGAGCTCCTAGACAGGATTGTGTCGAGGCACAGATATGGTGAAGGGTACCAAAAACGTTCTGCAGCATTGAAGGTCCCAAGAACACAGTGGCCTCCATCATTCTTAAATGGAAGAAGTTTGGAACCACCAAGACTCTTCCTAGAGCTGGCTGCCCAGCCAAACTGAACAATGTTGAACTCTTTGGCCTGAATGCCAAGCGCCACGTCTGGAGGAAACCTGGCACCATCCCTACGGTGAAGCATGGTGGGTGAAGATGAACGGAGCAAAGTACAGAGAGATCCTTGATGAAAACCTGCTCCAGAGTGCTCAAGACCTCAGACTGGGGCAAAGGTTCACCTTCCAACAGGACATTGACTTTAAGCACACAGCCATGACAACTCAGGATTGTCTTTGGGACCCTGCCAGAGCCCGGACTTGAACCCGTTCCAACATCTCTGGAGAGACCTGAAAATACCTGTGCGGCGACACTCCCCATCCAACCTGACAGAGCTTGAGAGGATCTGCAGAGAAGAATGGGAGAAACCCCCCCCCCCCCAAGACAGGTGTGACAAGCTTCATACCCAAGAAGACTCGAGGCTATAATCACTGCCAATTGTGCTTCAACAAAGTACTGAGTAAAGGGTCTGAATACTTATGTAAATGTAATATTTCAGTTGTGATGTTATTTTTTGCAAAAAACAATAAAAAACTGTTTTTTCTTTGTCACTATGGGGTATTGTGTGTAGATTGATGAGGAGAAACAAACCAATTTAATCAATTTTAGAATAAGGCTGTAGTGTAATGTTTTGGGGAAAAATGTGCACATTTGCCACACACACACACTTCCACACTCACCACATACGCTGATATTGTTTATTATCTATGCTGTTGCCGAGTCATTTTACCCCTTCCTATATGTACATATCCACCTCAATTTCCTCGTACCCCTGCACATTGACTCAGTACTGGTACCCCATGTCTATAGCTAAGCTGTTATTGCTCATTGAGTATTAATATTATTCATATTTTGTTTTGTTGGGAAGTGCCTGTAAAGTAAGCATTTCACCGGTAGCTTTGCTACCTGTTGTTTACGAAGCATGTGACAATAAACATTTGATTTGATTTGGCCTGGAACATTCTGTCTCATGATTCTCCCTCCAGGCCTATCTATTGTTTAAATATCCACCAGCTGTTGCACTGTCAGTAGTTGTTATCAGCTAAGTGCACTTACAGTACACACCCACTTTTAAATAGTCTACTTGAAGAAGACTGAAATAGACAGAAGAAGCTGCCTGTGTTCTGTAAATCACTTTCTAACTCTGGCTGCGCAGGAGGAAAGTTTGGGGAGAGAGTGGTTCACCAACGTCACTGAGGCAGCCTGTGGTCCCTCCAACATATTACCCAGCCTGCCCCGATGTTGTTCAGCAGCCCACGCCTCCATAGCCGGCAGCCACGCTGCACCTGGGGCGCTCCGTCATAACAGCGATCATAAATCTCCTTTTATTCCAAGTTAAAATGTTCCTAATAGCTTTCCAGCCGCCATTGATTTCTCTACAAATGATTATCCAGCTAAGAAAGCTTGGAGTCTGGACACTGGTCGGTTTGGGACTGAGGCTGGGGCTCTGTGCGCATTAGCTGCGAGTACAAATAAAGCGGTATTGATAAGTAAATAGCCCATAAGAGATCTATAGGAAGCAACTACCACTACTTCCCTCCACAATAAAAATTCCATACCTGAGCTGACCTGCCTTTACGTGTAGACAACTCTCCAGTCCAGTCCCCTCTACCCCCCACCTCCCTACCTCCCTGCTCAAACATCTCCCTCCTGCTCCCCTGGGCCAGATGGAGAGACAGAGAGCAGGATGAAGGAGCAGAAAGAGAGGAGACGTAGGCTGGGGCCCAGGCCAACCCCTGTGCCTCCCTGGCAGCTTTTAACTCCAGCCCATGGAGACGGTGGCTTTGTGACCACTGGACTGAATCTTAATTAAAGTCTTGCATTGAAAATTCCTTAAACGCTTATGTGACTAGCCTTGATATGGAGGCAAGTCAGTCAGTCACCCACCAGTACTTTATTTATTTCATTCTCCTAAAGACTTCTTCATGGATCAAACTTACAAGATGCTGTCCAATATTTCAAATCCACATGCGTACAAGCACACACTAACAGAGCAAGGGCTGTTCTACACACAAGCACACACTGACAGAGCAAGTACTGTTTTACATGTGTTCAGAACAGTTTAAAAGCCAAACCGTTTTGCCAATCTAAACTGCCTGAGGGATTTGAGCGCAATTTATATATGAAAGGTGTTATTTTTTCCAGAGGACTGGTTTCCTTTTTAATTTCTCTCTGTGAAGAAGACAAATAATTTATTGAAATTAAAAGTACAAACATAGGGGATCGTCCAGAGGCAATAACTGATAGAAAGACACATTTTTATCACTATCATACTCTGCATGGAATCTCAGTAGCAACAGGAAGGAGAGAGGATGGCGTGTGTGTGTGAATGTGTGTCCATGCGCTCACACACTAATTACTGCATCTGGCAATTATGTCTGTAATACAGGACACTTAGCAATCAATCTGCTTCTACTATTCCCTGCACTATGTAGTGTAGACCATGCCTTTTGGTGAAAAAACAGGAGACAGGCAGAGACAATCATAGATAGAAAGACAAATCATTATTATTATAATGACTGGGATTTGTTACTTAATTTGGCAGCATTTTGAGCTGGTTAATCACGAGCTCCAATCTACATGGAATCTCTGTAGAAATAGAAAAAAAAACTGGTGGAGAGAGGATGGTGTGTGTGTCCATGCGTGCACACACTAATTACTGCGTCTGGCAAGTATGTCTGTGAGACAGGACACTTAGTAATCAATCTGCTACTACTATATCCCTACATTATCAGGTTTAGACCATTCGCTTTGGTGAAACATAATGATGAACAGAACAGTGTTCTTTGTGAATTGGCATTTCACAAGTATGACATCTATTTGAGTCTAAATGCACGTACGTGGTTGCATAATCATTTACCGGAAGAAAAAAACCTACAGTTGGTGCAGTTCTCTTTTCCATACAGAAGGTGGCAGTAGAGTTCAAGGGAACAGAAAGAAACACATGGTTCTTTATCATGTCTGACATGTATGTAAAATAGCCTTTTCTTTTCACTTCATTAATATATGAAACATTAGACCAACTCCCTGATAGGAAGCGCTAGTTCAAACATCAGTTTTGATGTCTATTTGACCTGGTTCAAACATCAGTTTTGATGTCTATTTGACCTGGTTCAAACATCAGTTTTGATGTGTATTTGACCTGGTTCAAACATTGGTTTTGATGTCTATTTGACCTGGTTCAAACATTGGTTTTGATGTCTATTTGTCCTGGTTCAAACATCAGTTTTGATGTCTATTTGACCTGGTTCAAACATCAGTTTTGATGTCTATTTGACCTGGTTCAAACATCAGTTTTGATGTCTATTTGTCCTGGTTCAAACATCAGTTTTGATGTCTATTTGACCTGGTTCAAACATCAGTTTTGATGTCTATTTGACCTGGGTCAAACATCAGTTTTGATGTCTATTTGACCTGGTTCAAACATCAGTTTTGATGTCTATTTGACCTGGTTCAAACATCAGTTTTGATGTCTATTTGTCCTGGTTCAAACATCAGTTTTGATGTCTATTTGACCTGGTTCAAACATCAGTTTTGATGTCTATTTGACCTGGGTCAAACATCAGTTTTGATGTCTATTTGACCTGGGTCAAACATCAGTTTTGATGTCTATTTGACCTGGTTCAAACATTGGTTTTGATGTCTATTTGACCTGGTTCAAACATCAGTTTTGATGTCTTTTTGACCTGGTTCAAACATCGGTTTTGATGTCTATTTGACCTGGTTCAAACATCGGTTTTGATGTCTATTTGACCTGGTTCAAACATCAGTTTTGATGTCTATTTGACCTGGTTCAAACATTAGTTTTGATGTCTATTTGACCCGGTTCAAACATCAGTTTTGATGTCTATTTGACCTGGTTCAAACATTGGTTTTGATGTCTATTTGACCTGGTTCAAACATTGGTTTTGATGTCTATTTGTCCTGGTTCAAACATCAGTTTTGATGTCTATTTGACCTGGTTCAAACATCAGTTTTGATGTCTATTTGACCTGGTTCAAACATCAGTTTTGATGTCTATTTGTCCTGGTTCAAACATCAGTTTTGATGTCTATTTGACCTGGGTCAAACATCAGTTTTGATGTCTATTTGACCTGGGTCAAACATCAGTTTTGATGTCTATTTGACCTGGTTCAAACATTGGTTTTGATGTCTATTTGACCTGGTTCAAACATCAGTTTTGATGTCTATTTGACCTGGTTCAAACATCAGTTTTGATGTCTATTTGACCTGGTTCAAACATTGGTTTTGATGTCTATTTGACCTCGTTCAAACATTGGTTTTGATGTCTATTTGACCTCGTTCAAACATTGGTTTTGATGTCTATTTGACCTCGTTCAAACATTGGTTTTGATGTCTATTTGACCTCGTTCAAACATTGGTTTTGATGTCTATTTGACCTCGTTCAAACATTGGTTTTGATGTCTATTTGACCTCGTTCAAACATCAGTTTTGATGTCTATTTGACCCAGTCTTACTATCACATATAGAAAAGCCTTCCGATAAGCAGCACATCAAATAGATGGCCTCCAAGGGAGAATCTCATTCCATACTCCTCGCGTCTTCACTCCTCTTTCCTCACCTACTTCTCAAAACCAATTGGATGAGAAAGTCAGAGGTCTCGCCCCTCTGACCTTCTCCTCCAGTGGGTTTTTAGAAGGAGGCGAGGAGGGAGGACATTAGGAGTATGGAATTGAGATTCTCCCCTAGACTACCCACAGTATCTAAACTACTGGGAACGGCTTCCATTTTCAAGCAAATCATTATGGTTTGATTATAAAACAGGATCTCCCTCCCTGGTCTAGGCAGATAAAGCTCAGTTGAAAACACCGGAACTGCCTGTGAGCACGTCCGCAGGCCTGTGGAGAGAGGCAATTTATAGGCTAAATTAATTCTTATTTATCATCAGCCTAAATCATAGGTTTTTCTCATCACATATGAATAGTATTTGTGCCTCTGCATTGCAAAGACTGAAGGAAAGTAAGTGCTTTATATTCCCAAGCAGAATTTCCTTGCCAATCAAGAATGGACGGACAGACCTTTCTAACCATTTTAATCGTGTAGACGCCCAATCAGAGAAGAGACAAGGATTGAACAAAATTTGCACTCGCAGTCTGAGTTTATCTCGATGTTTCACAGCTCTGGAATAATTGATTTCTCCTTTATTCTCGGGGAGACGGACAGGGGAAGGCTTTAGACATGGGCAGGGGAAATAGAGGCACAAGACTTCACAGGCCTGCCACTACACTCATCCAGTCTCTCTCCCCTGCTCTCTTCTCTCTGCTCTCCAGCTGCCTTTAGCATTTACAGACTAAAGAAGACATTATGGTGACTGTCTATCAGCCGCAGGTTAAGCTGGGTGAAATGGGTGATGTCTTTCACCTCCTACTGAATGTTTATGTTTATGTTTTGTGTAGCAGGGTTCCATCATGGACTCATAGTCAAGCTTCAGTGGCACAGCAGGAAACATGTTGCAACCAACTGTTGCCTCACCATTTGAAATGGTTGGGTACTTTTAGTGTGCGCCCCAGGGTTCACTGCTCTTAGTGTGGTGCAGAACAGTGCAGTTGATCATCTCCAGTAATGCCTTTTAGAGGAGGAGGAAAAGCCTCTATAACAGAAGCACCATTGGATACCCGTCAGCCCGCCTACTTCTATAACAGAAACACCATTGGATACTAGGCAGCCCGCCCACCTCAGCCATACTCAAGATACTTCACAAACACGTACGTTAGCACTGTTCCAGTGTGCAGCTCTTTTCAATGATAACATTGTTTTAGATGGGGTGTGTGTCGAGTGATGGCCAATGGGCCAGGATGGAATGGGTTTCCTGACCGGAGCTTGTCCACGGTATTCTATTGACTGTCAAGGAGCATAACATGCAATGTGTAGGGATGAAGAAAGCAGATTATGATCTCAGACGGTACAAAACTGGCTCTTCATTAAGCCATGCGTCATTTAGTGAAATATGAAAAAGACCTGGGCCCTGCTGGGCACAGCACATTGTTGTATGTTTCAGACTGATGTCATGCTCTCAGTCCTCCTCTGTACAGAGCAATGTGCCTGGTAGGTGACCCATGTCTACAAGCATCAGGGAAGCAACTCAATGGTCCCCCATACCATCAAGATACCTCATTCACCTCCTGAAAGACACACAGGCCTATCGGAGTTGAAAAGGGAGACTTTGTTCAGGTCAAGCTCGAACACAGGCTGAGAAGCCAAAGGATATGAACAAAAAGACACCAGCGAAGGGAAAATAAAACACCAAGATGTCAGTGATAAACATCCCTTCCTCAAACCTCAGCCATTATTTTCTAATGTCATCCTATAGGCTGGAGAGAGCAGCAGAACTTGATAGTGTTCCATTGGTCCTTCACCCAATGGGAGGCAACTGGCTAGGTGTTAGTCAACGTCTAAGCAGAGGGTATTTAACCGGGGGGAGAGCGAGCTAGCTAGTTCACCTGTGACTGGGGGCACTCGAGGCAGCAGTCAGTGAACAATATGAGCAAGTCATTTTTTCCCCCTGCCAGAGACACTCACCACTCAGAGCCCAGACAGTATAATGAGGAATCAATAGCTGCTGCTTGTTATTCATTCAGGACAACCCACTGTGCTCCAGGCTCAGACACAGCTGGAGGGGGGCTTTGATGCTGCTGACAGTTTGACAAAGACACAAGCAATACTCAAGTCATTAAGATGGAGGGCATGGCTGTATACAAAGCACCTAGTATGGATCGCAGCCTCGCAGGTAAGTGGGTCCACAGACGTGTATAGCTGTATACAAAGGAACTAATATAGATTACAGTTAAGTGTACGCACCGCTCAGAAGTGTCCGTTCAGAGTCAATGAGTGTTTTTCTATTTGTAAAGACTGACTGAAATGTGACAATACCAGCAGAAAACAAAAATCAATGGATTACCACACAAAGAATAATTAAGATTTTTTATTTCAGTTTTCCCCTCACAACAATGCCAGAGAGAAAGTATTTTGTTACCATTGCATTGTAATTACTTGAAAGCAACCAAAAGAGGAAGGCAGCCATTTTGGAGAACGTAGCAGTAGAAGCAGTTCTGACATGCAGCAGAGCCGGCAGGTTAATCAAACCCAGAGAGCGAGAGGACGATCATTTCCCCGATCCACAGTTTGAACCCTAAACCCCTGTATATCCCTCCGTTCAGAGCCCACCCACCAAATTCATCTAATACAAAACACACTGCGGCAACAAAGGATTGCAGATCAGAACACGTTCAAAACTCACTCAAAAAGAGAAAAACATTATGCAATTCTAAATTGCATAATGGTCAATGTTGACATAATGCCATCACTACACAGCAATGTTTTAATAACAGATTAATCCTTTTTTTCCTTTTTTTAAACATACATTTTTTGTAATAGCCAACGTGGTGATTGGTCAAGGGGGTATTTACGCTATTATACGTTAGAGTAACCTTGGTCATTAATGTTTAGTGTGATATGTTATCAGTAGAGGGTTACGTAGAGAGTGGGTAACCAATATTATTAGCGACCTAAACAGGACCTACCCTCTCATACAGTACAAACCCCCCTAGTTGAAGCGCTGGACAGTTAGCCAGTCAGGTCTACAGAGAAGAGCTACAGCACACAGCCAGGGGAAAGAGGCCATCTTACTGGGCTAATAGAATTCATCTTTACAACCGTTCTCCATCTAGCACAACTGATGTTTGGAAGATGAATATAACCAAGTGGTCTTACAATACTGAAAACGGCCAACAAAATTGAACACTATTGAATGTCTCCGGTTTTTCTGCCAACATCTTTGTGCAAGGAGTGCACACAGGACTTGAGAGCGATCATATTTAAGTGTTAAGCTCTATTCATTTTTTTACATTGCATCCTTGTGTGTTCTGGGAGGGTCCAAGTCAGTGCTTTTCCCCTCAGTGTTTGGTCCCCAAGGGAGACATGATTGACAAGTCCATCCATTCAATGGCTACTGAAGAGGCAAGAAGAGAGAATCCCTACAACTTAAAACAAAAAAGGGAAAAAAACAAAAACACAAACAGACAAAGCAGTGCTAAAGACAGAGGTCGGGGGAAGGGGTGTGTCCATCTTGTCTGTCTGGGGGACCACTGCTGCATCCGTCCGTCCCTTCTAGGCTCCCGTCTCACTTGAGGAGAGCCTTGATGGCGTCGGTCTCGGCGGCTTCGAAGGCGCTCTGTCCGTCTGGTCCTTTCTGCTCCTTGTCGGCTCCCTGGGGGAGGGGGGGGGGGGGACATGACAGGGAGACATTATGATCTGAGTGGAGCATCAAGGCCTCAACCTCAGTGTGAACCCGCTCTCTCAAATTGAACCACAGGCCAAGGTTAGAATCAGTGTTCACCCCACACCCCCATCCAGCATTCTACCCAAGGCCACAGGTTCAGCCCATCAGTAATGCTCTGTGAGAGTGTGGGCCAACCTGCCTGTCCCCCTCAAACCCCTCTGTGATGTGGTCTCTCTCACCAAGTGCAGTCCAAAAGGAGCGGCAAGGCACTGCGCAGAATCACTGATTAACTCATCAACAAGCATCCCAAACTACTACTCATTATAGGTTCAAGATGAGCAAAGCTGTGCAGTGCCCTGCTCTGGCCGACTCCCTCTAACCCAATGTTTCTCTTCATTTCACACACACACAGTTTTAGAACAAGACAGTGAAGGTGAATGAGGGTGAAGGGAATGTAGCAAGGGTTGCAAATAACAGACAAAGTGGGATAAAACGTACAAGAAGACTAGCTGACGAGTGGTTGAGCATTACCAGACCATCAACTTAAACGGAAAACTTTAGCCTCTTAGCGGGGACTTACGGAGCCCGGGCAGAGAACACGCCATTGTCGAGTGGAGAACTTGACCCACTGAGTGCCAGGCAGAAAGTGTGTGTGTATGTGCTGCCAAAAGGGGCACTGGAGCGGGGCACTGGAGCGGAGCATCGGAGCGGGGCGGAGCAATGGAGCGGAGCATCGGAGCGGGGCGGGGCATCGGGGCGGGGCACTGGAGCGGGGCATCGAGCGGGGCATCGGGGCGGGGCATCGGGGCGGGGCACTGGAGCGGAGCATCGGAGCGGGGCATCGGAGCGGGGCACTGGAGCATGGGGGGGCACTGGAGCGGGGCACTGGAGCGGAGCATCGGAGCGGGGAACTGGGCATCGGAGCGGGGCATCGGGGCGGAGCATCGAAGCATCGGAGCGGGGCATCGGGGCGGGGCACTGGAGCGGGGCATCAGGGCGGGGCATCGGGCTACAGGGATTAAACAGGACTGGTGGATACCGTCTTCGATAGAGATCTCTAAAATTGGGGGAAAAGCTCAATTTAAGAGTTTACTTGCATCTAACAATACAGTTTACAGTGTTCTGATGCAACTTTGTGAAAAGTTATATATATTTTTTATTTACAATGACGACCTGGCTTAGTGAGATTGTATGGGTTTCAATATTCATAACAGGACAAAACTATCACCAAATAAATGTGGTAACATGGTTAAACAAACCAGCAATCTTCAGACACACAGCGAGAGAGAGAGCGCAAGCGAGCGAAGCCTCAACACCTGTAGTTGGATGGTGTGTTAGTGAGGCATCGTGACCAAGCCTGGTGTTCTCCATGGTCATCGTGTTCTCAGCTCTAGCGGGCTGACGGCAAAGAGAACAAGGAGGAAGAGGAGGCCCTATAGCTCAGGGGAAGACATTAGCTAGCAGCTGGTACCGGTGGAAGAGGCCCTATAGCTCAGGAGAAGACATTAGCTAGCAGCTGGTACCGGTGGAAGAGGCCCTATAGCTCAGGAGAAGACATTAGCTAGCAGCTGGTACCGGTGGAGGAGGCCCTCTAGCTCAGGAGAAGACATTAGCTAGCAGCTGGTACCGGTGGAAGAGGCCCTCTAGCTCAGGAGAAGACATTAGCTAGCAGCTGGTACCGGTGGAGGAGGCCCTCTAGCTCAGGGGAAGTCATTAGCTAGCAGCTGGTACCGGTGGAGGAGGCCCTCTAGCTCAGGAGAAGACATTAGCTAGCAGCTGGTACCGGTGGACTAGGCCCTCTAGCTCAGGAGAAGACATTAGCTAGCAGCTGGTACCGGTGGAGGAGGCCCTCTAGCTCAGGGGAAGTCATTAGCTAGCAGCTGGTACCGGTGGACTAGGCCCTCTAGCTCAGGAGAAGACATTAGCTAGCAGCTGGTACCGGTGGAGGAGGCCCTCTAGCTCAGGGGAAGTCATTAGCTAGCAGCTGGTACGGGTGGACTAGGCCCTCTAGCTCAGGGGAAGTCATTAGCTAGCAGCTGGTACCAGTGGAGGAGGACCCAGACGTAACAGTACTCCACAGGCCTCATTTACACAACAGCACCACTTCACCCTGACGCTCACCTCAACAAGACTCCTAGTCAACACAGCCTGGGAGAAGGCTGCTACCTAGCAGACTACCTACAGGAGCCTTCCAGCACCATCTAATGAGCATTCCCTGACTCGTGTTGTCGTACACCGACACGGCTTCTCACTCTCCCTGGGCTCTACTGACAGGGGGGAGAAAACAACTGTAGACTTGAGGGACGTGGAGGAGGCCATCTACCATGGACATCCACCGGTCTCCACTTAGAATAATGAGCTAGTCTAAAATGGGAGTAATGATGGCAGCCAGTAAACACTGATGGTCCAAACAACATCCAGCCAGGAAGAGATTGAGGCTGCAACTATTTTTTTAAATGTATTTAACCTTTAACTAGGCAAGTCAGTTAAGAACAAATTCTTATTTACAATGACGGCCTACCCCGGCAAGACCCGAACAGCGCAGGGCCAATTGAGCGCCGCCCAATCACAGCCAGATGTGATACAGCCGGAGCTAAGTGAAATGTAGGCCAGTCACAGCATCCTGGAGTGACAGAGCAAAACAACGCCACGGTGTCGGTGTGTGTGTGTGTGTGTGTATGTAGTAAGTAGTAATAAGGGTTATGTAAGTCTGCCTCTTGGCCAAGGTGTCCATTAAGTCTTCATTATGCCATTATTGAGTGGAAAGGAGAGACTGCCCATGCATAATCTATCAGGCCCTCAGATCTCCTCCCCTCAGGATTGGTTATAAGATGTGATGCTTACAGGAGTCCATCGACCCGCCCGCTCCAGTCAAGCGGCTGTGGGGCCGTTCACGGGGCATATTTTACATGGCCTTGAACGAGGGAGGAGAGGAAAGAAAGGAGAGATCGATATCTGTATAGGGATGGAGAAATACTTCTGTTGGCTGCACTGTGCTCAAAGAAGAGGAAAAAGATAGGAGGGCTGTTTGACCAAAACACGAGCAGGGTGCTGATGGCTATATACACTGCAAGACAACAGTGAGGGGGGATGGCTATATACTGCAAGACAACAGTGAGGGGGGATGGCTATACACTGCAAGACAACAGTGAGAGGGGATGGCTGTACTGCAAGACAACAGTGAGGGGAGGGTGGCTATATACTGCAAGACAACAGTGAGGGGGGGATGGCTATGTACTGCAAGACAACAGTGAGGGGGGGATGGCTATGTACTGCAAGACAACAGTGAGGGGAGGGTGGCTATATACTGCAAGACAACAGTGAGGGGGGGATGGCTATGTACTGCAAGACAACAGTGAGGGGGGGATGGCTATGTACTGCAAGACAACAGTGAGGGGGGGATGGCTATGTACTGCAAGACAACAGTGAGGGGGGGATGGCTATGTACTGCAAGACAACAGTGAGGGGGGATGGCTATGTACTGCAAGACAACAGTGAGGGGGGGATGGCTATGTACTGCAAGACAACAGTGAGGGGGGGATGGCTATGTACTGCAAGACAACAGTGAGGGGGGGATGGCTATGTACTGCAAGACAACAGTGAGGGGGGGATGGCTATGTACTACAAGACAACAGTGAGGGGGGGATGGCTATGTACTGCAAGACAACAGTGAGGGGGGATGGCTATGTACTGCAAGACAACAGTGAGGGGGGATGGCTGTACTGCAAGACAACAGTGAGGGGGGATGGCTGTACTGCAAGACAACAGTGAGGGGGGATGGCTGTACTGCAAGACAACAGTGAGAGGGGGATGGCTATGTACTGCAAGACAACAGTGAGAGGGGGATGGCTGTACTGCAAGACAACAGTGAGGGGGGATGGCTGTACTGCAAGACAACAGTGAGGGGGGGATGGCTGTACTGCAAGACAACAGTGAGGGGGGGATGGCTGTACTGCAAGACAACAGTGAGGGGGGGATGGCTGTACTGCAAGACAACAGTGAGGGGGGATGGCTGTACTGCAAGACAACAGTGAGGGGGGATGGCTGTACTGCAAGACAACAGAGGGGGGGGATGGCTGTACTGCAAGACAACAGTGAGGGGGGGATGGCTGTACTGCAAGACAACAGTGAGGGGGGGATGGCTGTACTGCAAGACAACAGTGAGGGGGGATGGCTGTACTGCAAGACAACAGTGAGGGGGGGATGGCTGTACTGCAAGACAACAGTGAGGGTGAGGGGGATGGCTGTAGTGTAACATGTAGCAGACGCTCTTTATCCAGAGCTTCTTAGAGTAGGGAGTGCATATATTTTCACTGGTTCCCCGTGGGAATTGAACCCACAACCCTGGTGTTGCAAGCACAATGCTCTACTAACTGAGCCACATGGGACCACACTGGAAAAGGTAGTACTATACATCTACAGTGGGGCAAAACAAGTATTTAGGCAGCCATCAATTGTGCAAGTTCTCCCACTTAAAAAGATGGGGCCTGTAATTTTCATCATAGGTACACTTCAACTATGACAGACAAAAATGAAGAAAAAAAATCCCCAAAAAAAATCACATTGTAGGATTTTTAATGAATTTATTTGCAAATTATGGTGGAAAATAAGTATTTGGTCACCTACAAACAAGCAAGATTTCTGGATCTCACAGACCTGTAACTTCTTCTTTAAGAGGCTAGCTACTCTGTCCTCCACTCGTTACCTGTATTAATGGCACCTGTTTGAACTTGTTATCAGTATAAAAGACACCTGTCCACAACCTCAAACAGTCACACTCCAAACTCCACTATGGCCAAGTCCAAAGAGCTGTCAACGGACACCAGAAACAAAATTGTAGACCTGCAACAGACTGGGAAGACAATCTGCAATAGGTAAGCAGCTTGGTTTGAAGAAATCAACTGTGGGAGCAATTATTAGGAAATGGAAGACATACAAGACCACTGATAATCTCCCTCGATCTGGGGCTCCACGCAAGATCTCACCCCGTGGGGTCAAAATGATCACAAGAACAGTGAGCAAAAATCCCAGAACCACACGGGGGGACCTAATGAATGACCTGCAGAGAGCTGGGACCAAAGTAACAAAGCCTTCCATCAGCAAGGGCATTGAAGATGAAACGTGGCTGGATCTTTCAGCATGACAATGATCCCAAGCACACCGCCCGGGCAACGAAGGAGTGGCTTCGTAAGAAGCATTTCAAGGTCCTGGAGTGGCCTAGCCAGCCTCCAGACCTCAACCCCATAGAAAGTCTTTGGAGGGAGTTGAAAGTCTGTGTTGCCCAGCAACAGCCCCAAAACATCACTGCTCTAGAGGAGATCTGCATGGAGGAATGGGCCAAAATACCAGCAACAGTGTGTGAAAACCTTGTGAAGACTTACTGAAAACGTTTGACCTCTGTCATTGCCAACAAAGGGTATATAACAAAGTATTGAGAAGTATTTGGTCAATAACAAAAGTTTATTTTCCACCATAATTTGCAAATAAATTCATAAAAAATCCGACAGTGATTTTCTGGAATTTTTTTCTCATGTCTGTCTGTCATAGTTGAAGTGTACCTATGATAAATTACAGGCCTCATCTTTTTAAGTGGGAGAACTTGCACAATTGGTGGCTGACTAAATACTTTTTTGCCCCACTGTATATGTAGCACAAAAGCTGTAAAATAAAAAATTAAAAACATTTGTCCTCTGACGAGGGTTTAATAAAAGTAAAAGAGTGGGAGTTGTTAAGGGAGGTAGGGAGGGCTTCAGTGCTGATTCATAATTAACAAGCCCCGTGTTCTTCTGAAGCCGTCTCTCTGGCCTGTAGTCAAGTCAGCAACTCTCCCTCCCCCAGCATGCTGGCTGGTTAGGGTCAAACACAGGGTTAACAGGCCTTCGATAATGCAGGAACCACCTGTGGGCAGTCAGAGGTCAGCTCCCATGATGCTCAGGTGCACACTTCCGAGACTGTCAAGCATTTTGTCCAGAATGAATACTTGAGTTATCATGAATGATACATTCTGGTAGTAGTGGACCACCGATGCAGTATTCGATTCCTCTGAATGTTTCTTAAAGCTGAATAAACGAGCGGACATGAATCAATGAGAAGACATTCAAGCACTGGCCTGCTGTTGCTCTTGATGTGTAATAACAGTGTGGTTAAAGGTAGCCAGAGAGAAAGTGTTTCAGAGCTCCAGTCCTGCTGCTGGTGCTGTAGCTTCTGGCTGAAACGAGACATCAGGCTGCTGTGACGTGGAGCGTCAACTCATATCTCCTCGCACTCCACTTCCGGCCTAACCCCTGTTGATGAGCCCTTGGCTGGACGGTGACCCGGTCCTGCCGTCGCCTGATGACAGACGCCACATTCTCATATCTGCCAGATGGGGTCTCAATTGCTGACGTATAGCGCCGAGGCTGTCCCCGCCCCAAGAGGTGATCTGGTTCCAGCCACATATCTCGGTCTCTGCATGTATCGTGACTGTGTCCCATCCCTAAGAGGTGATCTGGTGCCATCCATATTAGAGGTCGACCGATTTAAAACTTTTTTTTCTTCCTTAAAAAAAATAAAAAAAATCTACTTTTTTTTTTTACATTTGAAAAAAAATATATAAAAAATAATAATTTAAAATCGGCATGGCCTATTAATTAGGGCCGATTTCAAGTTAACAATCATAACATAACAATCGGTATTTTTGGACACCGATTACATTGCACTCCACGATGAGACTGTGGCAGGCTGACCACCTGTTACGCGAGTGCAGCAAGGAGTAAGTTGCTAGCTGGCATTAAACGTATCTTACAAAAAACAATCAATAATCACTAGTTTATCTAGCTTGTCCTGTGTTGCATATAATCGATGCGGTGCCTGTTAATTTATCATCGAATCACAGCCTACTTAGCCAAACAGGTGATGATTTAACAAGCGGATTCACACTGTCGTTGCACCAATGTACCTAACCATAAACATCCTTGCCTTTCTTAAAATCAATACACAAGTATATCTTTTTTAAACCTGCATATTTAGTTAAAAGAAATTCATGTTAGCAGGCAATATTAACTAGGGAAATTGTGCCACTTCTCTTGCGTTCAGTGGAAGCAGAGTCAGTGTATACACACAGTTTGGGCCGCCTGGCTCGTTGCGAACTGTGTGAAGACCATTTCTTCCTAACAAAGACCGTAATTAATTTGCTAAATTTGACATAATTATGACATAACATTGAAGGTTGTGCAATGTAACAGCAATATTTAGACTTATGGATGCCATCCGTTAGATAAAATACGGAACGGTTCCGTATTTCACTGAAAGAATAAACGTTTTGTTTTCGAAATGATAGGTCATTAATATAGTCAAATCTGGAAACTAAGGCTCGTATTTCTGTGTGTTGATTATATTATAATTAAGTCTATGATTTGATAGAGCAGTCTGACTGAGCGATGGTGGGCAGCAGCAGGCTCATAAGCATCCATTCAAACAGCACTTTCCTGCGTTTGCCAGCAGCTCTTAGCAATGCTTGAAGCACAGCGCTGTTTATGACTTCAAGCCTATCAACTCCCGAGATTAGGCTGGCAATACTATAGTGCCTAAGAACATCCAATAGTCAAAGGTATATGAAATACAAATGGTATAGAGAGAAATAGTCCTATAATTCCTAGAATGACTACAACCTGAAACATCTTACCTGGGAATATTGAAGACTCATGTTAAAAGGAACCATCAACTTTCATATCTTCTGAGCAAGGAACTTAAACGTTAGCACATATTGCACTTTTACTTTCTTCCCCAACACTGTGTTTTTGTGTTATTTAAACCAAACAGGTTTCATTATTTATTTGAGCCCAAATCGATTTTTATTTATGTATTATAATATGTTAGAGTTCATTCAGTATTGTTGTAATTGTCATTATTACATATATACACACACATATACTAAATAAAATGAAAAATAAAATAAAATAAATTTGGTCGATTAATCGGTATCAGCTTTTTTTGGTCCTCCAATAATCGGTACCGGTGTTGAACAAAAAATAAATAATCAGAATCGGTCGACCTCTAATCCATATGATATCTCGGTCTCTGCATGCATCGTGACTGTGTCCCCTCCCAGTAGTGTTGGTGCCGGGTGATTTACGTGGCGGGTCGTGTCCGTAGGATGCAAAGAAAGGGGCGCCGCTTGGAGTTTGGACACAGGTGAGTGGAGTAAGACCCTTAACTGCTGTGGCGCTGGATCACTCGGCGAGTGAGGCCGCCTACGCCACTCTGATAAGCGCGGCACGGTGCTTTTGTATACCCCACCTCATTTAGCCTGGCTGGGGCTGGGAGATGACTGATGCTTACCCACTGGAAATATTAGCCTCTTGGTTTCCATTCTCACACAGTCAGAAACAAGAAAACAAACATCCACATACAAATGCTGAGGCACACACACGTTTTATGAAAGTCATTTGTAATTGTACTGACATGTCGATGAAAGAAATGGCCATATTGTGCTTCTACCATGTGTTGTGCAGCTACGAGTGTGGGAGAGAGGGGGTACATCCATTTCACAGCAGTTTGGCATGTTTTCAGAGTGGGGGGGGGGGGGGGGAGAGAGAGAGAGAGTGAGGGGGGAGAGAGAGAGTGGAGAGAGGGGAGAGAGAAAGAGAGGGGAGAGAGAGTGAGGAGAGAGAGAGAGAGGAGAGAGAGAGAGAGAGAGGGAGTGAGGAGTGAGAGAGAGAGAGAGAGAGGGAGAGAGAGAGAGGGAGAGAGAGAGAGGGAGAGAGAGAGAGGGAGAGAGAGAGGGAGAGAGAGAGGGGGAGAGAGAGGGGGAGAGAGAGGGGGAGAGAGAGGGGGAGAGAGAGGGGGAGAGAGAGGGGGAGAGAGGGGGAGAGAGAGGGGGAGAGAGAGGGGGAGAGAGAGGGGGAGAGAGAGGGAGAGAGAGGGGGAGAGAGAGGGGGAGAGAGAGGGGGAGAGAGAGGGGGAGAGAGGGGGAGAGAGGGGGAGAGAGGGGGAGAGAGAGAAAGAGAGAGAAAGAGAGAGAGGAAAGTGATATAAGCCTCCACAGGGCTTACTATTAGAGAACAGAGACATCTGTAATTTCTATGTGGCTGCACCACAGGTACCTCACTGAGCCGGCATGCCATGATAGCAGCTGGGAAAACGTGAGCTGAATGAAAACACAACACAGTGAGTGACTGACTCCTCCACAAGGCAGTGCCCAAATCATGTCCTGTATGTACACAGTTCTGCATGAAACAAAATATGGTCTAAATCACTGCTCTACGACTGCACTGTGATAGTAGTTACTGTGTACTAGGAATACGATTATTTAAGAATTTGACAAAGATCACCTCTCAAAGAATACATAACCTATCTGATTGTATGAATCCAAAATGGCAGCATTACAGGACTGTAAAAGCAGCTCCTTGGTGTTCAGGAAAAGTGTTGGCTCCTCACTACAGCAGTGGGTGACTGCCAGGACAGAGGTGTCACATTCAGCCATCGTATCATCTCCTCAGTGTTCCAGAGCTGAGTGAGAAGTGTGTGTGTGTGGAGCTAGCTAGTGGGATAGGAACAAACAGCAGCAGTGCTGTGTGATGAGGTCTGGGAACATTCCAGCTCCCTCCACACAGAACAGAAGGTTTGGGCAGGCAGGACCAGACAGTCACTGAACATTCAGCCTTCATTGTAGTCCTTTGTCATACAGGAGTTACCGCATCAGCAGTTACACATCACACACACAACTTCCAACACAGAAATGGCTCTGGCTCTGGGTAAAGACAGCTCTGTGCATGTGTGTGCGGCGTTACCTTTTCTAGCAGGATCTTGACACAGGTCAGGTGACCCTCGTACGTGGCAGAGAGCAGCGGAGTGATACCATGTTTGTCTGGGGCCTGTGGGAGACCAAAGAAAGTGGAGGAAAAAAAGGGAGTGAGCGGGTTTGTGCGTGGACAGGCGCCATACATCAGCAGACCAGTCGTCCCTTCCTCCAACACAAGGGCACTCTCGTTATCAGAGGAAATAACTCAGAGGGAGTGCTTTTATTTCTCTCCTTATCACGTCAATGAATTAGAGAGGAAACTCACTCTGCCACTATTTATCTCCCCTGTTTCAGGAGCCCTGACTGGGCCCCTTATCTGAAGGGACTGGGGAAGAGAGACAGAGTTACACATTCTGTGTGGGGGGTGTTAGTGATACAAGACTAGAGGAAGCAAAATGGTGTAACAGCCAGACTGATGGATGTTGGCGTGAACAACAAGTGTGTTGGTGATCAGACCATGAGGCAGATAAGGGAGGTTGGGAGAGGACATGGCTCTACAGACTGTGTGCAGTGAGATTTGGGTCTAGTTAACAAGCATTCCAAATTCACATTGGTACATTCAGGGTCAGAACGTCCAGTTCTAGCAAGTATCGGCTGAATGGTCAACACGTGTCTGTGTGAAACTAACTATAACGTCTTGGGTCAGTGACACCCATAAGCACGTTCAGGCTTGTGTGGCAATAATGAGGGGCTGAGACCAAAGAAGAGCTTCGAATAAGGTTAAGAATTTCTAATATTAAGAATAATTGCACACCGAGGCTACCTAGAAAGATACTAGCGCAAAACTGTACAATACGGTCACCTTCCCTAACTTGTAAATGCCACAACCATCCCTCTACTCAATCCCATTGTAAAAGCAGATCGATTCCCTCCACTGCAGTGTGGTAATGGGTTGAGGCTCAGGGGAGCATTCTGGCAGACTATGTGGTCCGGCCAGTTAGACTGTGCTGCTCTCTGCACACTGAGGGAATTGGTAGGGGGGGCTTCAGGAGAATGACATGTCCCTTATAACGGAGGAATCCCATTGGTCCAAATATAGAACTTAACCACTCTCTACATGTCTGAACAAAACTAGCAGAGTCTACAGTAGTTAAGTCATGTTGGTCTGAGTCGTTACTACAGTATGTGGTTGACTATAGCAGAAGCTTTGTATGAGTGGATTCAGAATAAGGGACTTGTTCTCTCTGGTACCATTAGGTCTATTCAATAAGCAAATGAATGCAAACACACAGAATGGAAAACACATAAATCCTTCCTCCTAGGGCATCAGTAATAACTGATCTCTAACGTGAGCAGATAGAGAGGGCTACCACCATAGCCTTCTTCCATATCAGTACTAATAAAATGGAGAGGGACTCATTTTAGAATACGGTTGTTAAATACTAACATAACAGCAGTATTCTAATAACTGTATAACAGTAGGCCTATATTAACAGCAGTATTCTAATAACTGTATAACAGCAGTAGGCCTATATTGACAGCTGTATTCTAATAACAGCAGTAGGCCTATATTGACAGCAGTCTTCTAATAACAGCAGTAGGCCTATATTGACAGCTGTATTCTAATAACAGCAGTAGGCCTATATTGACAGCAGTATTCTAATAACAGCAGTAGGCCTATATTGACAGCAGTCTTCTAATAACAGCAGTAGGCCTATATTGACAGCAGTATTCTAATAACAGCAGTAGGCCTATATTGACAGCAGTATTCTAATAACAGCAGTAGGCCTATATTGACAGCAGTATTCTAATAACTGTATAACAGCAGTAGGCCTATATTGATAGCAGTATTCTAATAACTGTATAACAGCAGTAGGCCTATATTAACAGCAGTATTCTAATAACTGTATAACAGAAGTAGGCCTATATTGACAGCAGTCTTCTAATAACAGCAGTAGGCCTATATTGACAGCAGTTTTCTAATAACAGCAGTAGGCCTATATTGACAGCAGTATTCTAATAACAGCCGTAGGCCTATATTGACAGCAGTCTTCTAATAACAGCAGTAGGCCTATATTGACAGCAGTCTTCTAATAACAGCAGTAGGCCTATATTGACAGCAGTATTCTAATAACAGCAGTAGGCCTATATTGACAGCAGTATTCTAATAACAGCAGTAGGCCTATATTGACAGCAGTATTCTAATAACAGCAGTAGGCCTATATTGACAGCAGTATTCTAATAACAGCAGTAGGCCTATATTGACAGCAGTATTCTAATAACAGCAGTAGGCCTATATTGACAGCAGTATTCTAATAACTGTATAACAGCAGCATGCCTATATTGACAGCTGTATTCTAATAACTGTATAACAGCAGTAGGCATATATTGACAGCTGTATTCTAATAACTGTATAACAGCAGTAGGCCTATATTGACAGCTGTATTCTAATAACTGTATAACAGCAGTAGGCCTATATTGACAGCTGTATTCTAATAACTGTATAACAGCAGTAGGCCTATATTGACAGCTGTATTCTAATAACTGTATAACAGCAGTAGGCCTATATTGACAGCTGTATTCTAATAACTGTATAACAGCAGTAGGCCTATATTGACAGCTGTATTCTAATAACTGTATAACAGCAGTAGGCCTATATTGACAGCTGTATTCTAATAACTGTATAACAGCAGTAGGCCTATATTGACAGCTGTATTCTAATAACTGTATAACAGCAGTAGGCCTATATTGATAGCAGTATTCCCACTAGCAGCTCTTACGTTGACATCTGCTCCCTTGGAGAGGAGGAACTCCAGCATCTCAGCCTGGCCACAATCAGCAGCATAGTGCAGGGGCTTCCTGCCACCCTCCAGGGTCCTGTTCACATCCTCATCCTAAAAAAAAAAATACAAACGGTTGAGATACCATCACCTACACAACTTCCCCTTCTGTATCAAGACTTGGTCACCCGCTTGCTAAAAAGGAACAAACACTTACTGCATGGACATGCACACAGTTAATAGAATCACACAACAGAAATCCTTTCTTGTGCCAGAAACACCCCTCAGTTCAAAAAACAAAGGCCGTCACACAATCACGCCACACAACACGCCTCTTCCTAGAGTCTCCCTGCTGTGGTATTGCGAGGCCTCAAAATGTCAAGCCTGCAGGCAAGAGGAAAGACAGGCTCTGTAGCCACAGTCCATTGTGTGGAGCGGTGGGTAGTCCTGAAGAGACGATACTCATCACAGAGACCGGTCACTCAGACCGGGCAGCGTTGTCAGTGCCATGTCATACCATAGCCAGCTAATGAGAAAGGTGCTATGTGGCCTGAGGAAAGAGGGGACTGGAATGTATTCACCTGCTAAACATCCTGCAGAAAAATATATGCCAAGCAAAAACCATTGATTTCAAAGTTCAACAAAATCATACAGCTCTATGCACAATGACAACTTTGAACAATTTCCACAGTGAAAAAAGAAAACTTGATGCAAAGTTTGGTAAAAGAAATAGGGTAAAATCTCTCAGTTTAGTGCAGTAATCAAACTTAGTTTTTGCATAGTTCTCCCTGTAAATGTGTTTTGTAAAATGTTCCGTGGAAATTGTTGAGAGTAGACAAGTCGTTGTGCATAGAGTTGTATGGTTTGCTAAACTTTGAAGTCAATGGTTTTTGTTTGAGTCTCCGCATAATTCCATTACCGCATAACTGCCCTAAGGCAACAAGCCTATCAGGAGATGAGTCAGGGTCTGGGATAGTCTTTAGCTGTGCCGGCCGGGCGTGATAATCAATCTGGCTCAGTAAAGGTTACAGCCAGGCTTTGGGAAATGCTAGCACCACTCACCTGCTCTCAAAAGCTTAGGCTAGACAGCACAGTGATCCAATGGATGCCGTTGCTGCAATTCATTGGATTTCTGAAGCTTGATAGGTCTCCATAACTCAGGTAAATGTAGCCTATGGTCGATCCATGTGTTGTAATCAGAGCTAATGTAGCCTGGTGAGAAGGGTTCCTATGGGATAAACAGACAGCAGCTGCAGACACTAGTTGCCCTTCCTGCAGTTCAAATATGAATACATATGAATGACAAACATAACGGCTAAACCCGACAGTGATGTGTAGTCAATCTGCTATCCCGTCACTAGCTGTATGACTGCGCGCGCATATATATATCTCCCACAGAGACCCATCTCTGGCATGCTCACCTGTGTCACCATTCCCCTGAAGGTTAAGGAAAACGGATTCCATGCCTTCATTTTACACACAAGCCAACTGAATCCATTAGGCATGATGGTATCTCATCCCCGTTCTAATAGTTTTCAAATATTACCTCCAGGAGCTGGGTAATATGGGGCCAATTTAAACGGTTTCATTGAGGGATATGGGAAACGACAGTGGATCAGTCTAATATCCACATGTGCAGTATGAAGTGTCTAGGAGCTGCCTGCTTCTGCCTGTGTGGAAAAACCCATCTCCGCAACTGAATGGCCCAGATCTGAAACATTTCCATCCTATTGCAATTTAATTGTTATCTGGGATTATTGGGCTAGGTTTACACAGGCAGGCAAATTCTGATATTTTGGTAAATTACTGGCAAAACATCTGATTGGCCATAAGACTAATTAGTGGCAAAAGATCAGAATTGGGTTGCCCGTGTAAACGCAGCCTTTGAGATCAATATGAGTAATACAGCAACTCAGTGCATTAGTAATGTCCTTGCGTTCCAAAATCAGTAAAGACTTTTTTGAAATAGCTGTACTTCTGACTTTGATTAGACTCAATCACCAAAAGCTGAAAAGAAAGCAGAGCCTAAATACAGTCCACCCTAATAGTTAGGGCTAGGCTGTTTCACAGAAGTTAGCTAATCAACTGATAAGTTGAGGATAAAGAATAGAGGTCTGATTGTCTAGCGCCAAGCCTACGGTCTAAACAAAATGCATAAAAAGACATGTTGCTTTTACATAGGAGCTCTACAGACCCAATGATTCATCAGTGTGGTTCAGCTTTCAACAAGAGTTAGCCCCACAGCTATTTTAAGGGGTTCAACCTACACCAGACTAGCTAAACCTCAAACCACAGTATTATTTTCAGGTACTTCACAGAAAGATCCAATGCTTAGATACCTTATGTACTGTGCATTTGGGGGGAGTATTCAGACCCCTTCCCCTTTTCCACATTTTGTTACGTTACAGCCTTCTTCTACCCCATAATGACAAAGTGAAAATAGGGTTAGAAATGGTTGCAAATGTATTAAAATAAAAAAAAATCATGAATACCTTATTTACATATGTATTCAAATCAAATGTATTTGTCACATACACATGGTTAGCAGATGTTAATGCGAGTGTAGCGAAATGCTTGTGCTTCTAGTTCCGACAATGCAGTAATAACCAACGAATAATCTAACATAATTCCAAAACTACTACCTTATACACACAAGTGTAAAGGGTTAAAGAATGTGTACATAAAGATATTTTTTTTTTATTCAGACACTTTGCTATGAGACTTGAAATTGAGCTGAAGTGCATCCTGTTTCTATTGACTGGACATGATTTGGAAATGTACACACCCGTCAAAGGTCCCACAGTTGACAGTGCATGTCAGAGCAGAAACCAAGCCATGAGGTCAAAGGAAATTGTCAGAGGTCCTAGACAGGATTGTGTCAAGGCACAGATATGGTGAAGGGTACCAAAAGATTTCTACAGCATTGAAGCTCCACAAGAACAGTGTCCTCCATCATTCTTGAAATAGAATTTGTTTGGAACCACCAAAACTCTTCCTAGAGCTGGCCGCCTGGCCAAACTGAGCAATCGGAGAAGGGCCTTGGTCAGGGAGGTGGCCAAGAACCTGATGGTCACTGACAGAGCTCCAGAGTTCCTCTGTGGAAATGGGAGAACCTTCTAGAAGGACAACCATCTCTGCAGCACGCCACCAATCAGGCCTTTATGGTAGTGGCCAAACGGAAGCCACTTTTCTGTAAAAGGCACATGACAGCCCTAAAGGACTCTGACCATGAGAAACAAGATTCTCAGGTCTGATGAAACCAGGATTGACACTTGTCCCGAAGAGTACAATGTTCTTGAGTGGCCCAACCAGAGCCTGGACTTGAACCTGATTGAACATCTCTGGAGGCCTGAAAATAGCTGTGCAGCAATGCTTCCCATCTAACCTGACAGAGCTTGGAGAAGTCCTGCAGAGAAGAATGGGAGAAACTCCAAAAATACAGGCGTACCAAGCTTGTAGCGTCATACCCTAGACTCAAGGCTGTAATCGCTGCCAACGGTGCTTCAACAAAGTACTGAGTAAAGGGTCTGAAAACTTATGCAAATGTGATTTTTTTTTTTAATACATTTGCAAAAATGTCTAAAAACCTGTTTTTGCCTTGTCATTATGGGGTAGTGTGTAGATTGTTGAGGGATTTTTTTAAAAAGAAGAAAAAAAGTATACAGCTGAAATGTAACAAAATGTGGAAATAGTCTAGGGGTCTGAATACTTTCCAAATGCACGGTGTGTGCCTGGAATGTAGGCCTACAGAGAATGCAACATTGGCGATAAAATCTATTTCAAGGAGATGCCTACAAAACGACTGCCACCATTAAAGTGTTCTTCAAATATGATTGATTCAAGTTTGGGTCTATTTTATGTCTAGAATTTGACCAAAATAAGTTAGTGTCTAAATGACCAGTTTACAGACCAATAGCTAATGTGTCACTGCTCTAAGAATGGCATAGGTGTGGCCTGAAAATTAGTGAGACCCAGTCAGTATGGAAGCTGAATGATAAGATTTCCCGGAACATCCTCATTCAAAGTAGAGCGCAAACAAGCATTATGATTAGGCCTACTTCATGTTTTCAACAGCATGAAGTTAGCAAGCTAGCCATCTAGATAGATCTGCCTTGCAACAAAGCTCTGAGACACCCGCACACTAGCTAGCTGTCACAACACGGGCCTGTGGATTTGGCTATAGCTAGTTTGGCTGCTTGCTAAAACCAACCATGACTGATTCTCAAGCAGGAGCCAACTATCTAGCTAAATAGGTAGTTAACGTTAGCTAGGTACTTGACCATATATATGCTTGTCTGCAGAAATATAGTCATTCATTAGGGAATAGCAAACAGACACACACCGATACACAGTGATTGAATCAGATTACAACAAGTTGTTGCAGTAGCTCGCTAACCATTTCTGTTTAGCATGGTAGTTTGCTAAAGCTATCTAACAATTTACCCAATCTAGCTAACGATTGTTTTATAAACGTTTGTAAAAGCAAACCTTCTAGCTAGCTACAGTGAGTTGGTGATAGTTAGGTGAACGGATAGTTAGCTAATGTATGTACACTAAGCTAGCTATGAAAGTTAGCTAGCTAACCTTGCAATGCCATGGCTAGCTAACGTTTGCTAGCTATACAGACAAAACATAGCTAGCTAGCGCACATAGCTGGCTGATTTGCGAGTAAGATAGCTACAGTATATCGTACCTTCATTAGAGTCTTAACCTCGTCAAGGTCTCCATTTTTCAAGGCCCACATCAATTCTTTATCCCCCATTTTCTTGTGTTCCAAGAGTTCACTGTGGCTTCCCTAATGAAAAAGGCAGCTGTCAAACTTCTCTCAAGGCAAGCAGTTCTTGACAGATCACTCCGTAGTCAAGGGAAGGCGGCTATACAATTTGCAGCGTTAAAGGAATTAAACAATTTGCTAAATTGAACACCTGGTACTTCTATAGTGCACTGCAGGCAATTGTTAAAAAATAAAGTTTCAAAGAAAGGACAGCAGAGGGGTCCGCCTTTCTCTCATGAAGCGTTTCCGATGCCGCACACCCGGAAGTTAACCTGTCCTTCATGCCAGAATAATTCCACTAGAAAACACAAAGTCAAAATTGGCTAGATATGAACCATTCGCTTAAAAATTTTTTTTTAGGGTTAGGCATAATGTTAGCAGTGTAGTTAAGGTTAGGTTCAAGGTTAGGTTTAAAACCACATTTAAAGAAGATAAATTGTAGAAATTATGTGATTTATGAATTTGTGGCTGTGGTAACTAGTGACGGCCGAGATCGCAGATCTTCGCAGATCTTCTCCGTGTGAATTTCCGCCTGATGAGACGCTTTTTGAGTATTCCAGCCTTTCTCAGTTCGGAATTTGACAATTATACAATTATATATATATATATAATTTTATTATTTTACCGTTCACACATATATATATATATATATATATATATGTGTGAACGGTAAAATAACATTTGCACCACCCACTAACCCTGCACCTATAAAATCAAAACACACCCCTTATCCAACAACTTTTCTCAACAACTGTTCCTACTCCTGGCTTCTAGCTTGGGAGGATGGGACTCCTTTCAAGATCTCCTGTAACTATTCTGCAGTAAAATCGTTCACTCCTAATAACTTTTCTGCTGCTGCTACTACTACTTTTATCTTCTGCTACTTCTGTTCCTTTTCATCTGTGCTATACAGTTAATTACCATAGCGATGAATGCCAATTAACCAACCTTGCTAAAACACAAACTATTTCAGGACACTCATTCCTGCCCTACTACTTACTGGTATTCTCTCATGATCCCTTACCCTTTGCCCATCATCCTCTACTTTCCTCACTGCCTCAGCATTTGTCACTTTTTGCACTGCTCAAACCCTTGGAACCTCAACCTGTTTCACTCGCACATGATCCCCAGCAACATGAACTCCCCCAACATTGCAACACACTACTTTTTCCTCCAAAACGACACACTCCTTTGTCCCATGCCCTCCTGCACACTTCCCACACCTCGGAATGTCCCTCCCACACACTGCTGCAATATGACCATAACCTTGGCACCCACAAACGCTCTCACGGGATAACTAACATATCCTAGCATGACTTTATCAGGCAAACACTCAATATCAAGGGTCTCCTCAGACAGGGTCTCCTCAGTATCACGCTCGCCACTGGATCTGCATCTCACCAAATGGTGTGCATCACAGATACCAGGGATCTTCAACTTCAGTTGATCCATCTCCACACTCAAAGCCACCTAAGTAATCACTAACTTCAGTGGTGCTCTGCTCTGGAGAGCATAGCTTGACACAGTTATTGTCCTTTTATTTATTTTTATTGAACCTTTATTTAACTCGGCAAGTCAGTTAAGAACAAGTTCTTATTTACAATGACGGCCTACCCCGGCCAAACCCTAACCCGGGTGACGCTGGGCCAATTGTGCACAGCCCTATGGGACTCCCAATCATGGTCAGTTGTGATACAACCTGGATTCGAACCAGGGTCTGTAGTGAAGCCTCTAGCACTGAGATACAGTGCCTTAGACCGCTGTGCCCCTCGGGAGCAATGAGGCGCGTAACACATAGCGTCCACTCCCTCTGGGTGGAAGACACACAAAAAAATCTATATAAGTCCACTTCTGGATACTGAGTTAACAACACCCAACTCCCCCTTCCAAAGTAGTCCACATGACTCTACTTTCTCCGCGAAACAAACTCCCACTGGGCCAGAGTCATTTCAGGCATGTCCCTGCTCATTGAGGTGAGGTGAGGAAGCCTTCACCACAAGTTCTTCCTCTTCACTTCTATAGGATTTGATTTCTGAACTTCCACATTCCTACTCCATAAGGTTTTCAGGAGAGGGACATGTAACTTTCTCTCCTTTGTTGACTCATAGGAGAAAGTACTCAGTTTATATTTCGCCAATGTTGGTTTGTACAGTTAGTTCTTAGCACCATTCTTTCTCCCTCATGTCATCCTTCCGTCTCCCAGATCTCAGATCAGCTGTCAGTTAACTTTTTTACACTACTCAAATGTCTATGGTTCAAGCAAAACTGATCTTATATCAGCGCTTAGGCAAAACTCCATTGGCTGTGTACAGGTATAGTGATCGGTAAGCTGCTCTGGCAGCTGACGCTTAAAGTTAGAGAGGGAGATATAAGACAGTCAGTGATTTTTGCAATTCGTTCCAGTATTTGGCAGCAGAGAACTGGAATGAAAGGTGGCCAAAGGAGGAATTGGCTTTGGGGGGTGACCAATGAAATATACCTGCTGAAGCGCGTGCTACAGGTGGATGCTGCTATGTTGACCAGTGCGCTGAGATAAGGGGGCGCTTTACCTAGCAAGGACTTATAGATGACCTGGAGCCAGTGGGTTTGGCGACAAATGTGAAGCGAGTGCCGGCCAATGAGAGCATACAGGTCGCAGTGGTGGGTAGTATATGGGGCTTTGGTGACAAAACGGATTGCACTGTGATAAACTGCATCCAGTGTTGGAGGCTATTTGTAAATGACGTTTCGAAGTTGAGGATCGGTAGAATAGTCAGTTTTACGAGGGTATGTTTGGCAGCATGAGTGAAGGAGACTTTGTTGCGAAATAGGATGCCGATTCTAGATTTCATTTTGGATTGGAGATGCTTAATATGAGTTTGGAAGGAGAGTTTACAGTCTAACCAGACACCCAGGTATTTGTAGTTGTCCACATAAGTCAGAGCCGTCCAGAGCAGTGATGCTAGGTAGGCAGGCAGGTGGGGGCAGCGATCGGTTGAAGAGCATGCGTTTAGTTTTACTTGCATTTAAGAGCAGTTGGAGGCCACGGAAGGAGAGTTGTATGGCATTGAAGCTCGCCTGGAGATTTGTTAACACAGTGTCCAAAGAAGGGCCAGAGGTATACAGAATGGTGTCGTCTGCGTAGAGGTCGATCAGAGAATCACCAGCCGCAAAAGCAACATCATTGATGTATACAGAGAAAAGAGTCGGCCTGATAATTGAACCCTGTGGCACCCCCATAGAGACTGCCAGAGGTCCGGACAACAGGCCCTCCGATTTGACACACTGAACTCTATCTGAGAAGTTGTTGGTGAACCAGGGGAGGCAATCATTTGAAAAACCAAGGCTGTTGAGTCTGCCGATACGAATGCGGTGATTGACAGAGTTGAAAGCCTTGTCAGGTCGATGAATACGGCTGCACAGTATTGTCTTTTGTCGATGGCGATTATGATATTGTTTAGGATCTTAAGAGTGGCTGAGGTGCACCCATGACCAGCTCGGAAACCAGATTGCATAGCGGAGAAGGTACAGTGGGATTCGAAAGGGTCGGTGATCTTTTTTGTTAACTTGGCTTTCGAAAGGCAGGGTAGGATAGATATAGGTCTGTAACAGTTTGGGTCTAGAGTGTCTCCACCTTTGAAGAGGTGGATGACCGCGGCAGCTTTCCAATCTTTGGGGATCTCAGACAATACAAAAAAGAGGTAGAACAGGCTAGTAATAGGGGTTGCAAGAATGATGATCCGGTGTGAAGGTTCAGAGATTGCGATAGGAATCCGGAGATGTAGTAGAGGAAAAGCAGTCTGATATGCTCTGGGTTGATATCGCTCTGTGCAGACTGGCAGGAATTGACAGGGTTGAGGCTGGCTGATGTCCGAGTTAACGGTGAGGACCGCTAGCAGTGGCTAACTGACTACTAGCTAGTAGCTAGTTAACTGGCTAGCTTCTGAAGGGGGTTCCGGTTCTAAAGTATAAAAATAGCAGATCCGTACCACATTGGGTAAGGCGGGTTGGAGGAGAGTATATTCAGTCCGTAGATGGAAAATGAGATTAAAATATACATGAAATATATATGAAGAAAACGATATATACATGGGACAGGACAGGATGGGACAAGACAAAGACACATGTCCGACTGCTACGCCATCTTGAATCATTTGGTGTTCACATAAGTGATTAAATAAAAAGGAAGACAGAGCTTTATTTTACTGGAAAGGCTCGGCCCAGACAATTAAGTTTGTTAGTTTGGGGTCTGTAAGGCATGTGTAACAGCTTCTGCCATCACTCAGTCAGCCCAGAGGAGTGTGACTGGCTCTGGGTGATAGAGAGGAAGTAACCCCCCATCTCCTGGCATCTGCTCTTCACTCCATGGCAATTTCCATTACCTCCCTCTTGCTATTCAATGGGACATCACTAATAGATACCAGGTCTGCTGAACCCACAGGTTAATAAAAACACATCAGGACTAAACCAAACTCCCAATGGGGCAAAATAGCCACTGATGATAGTAGATTGAACATCTTATCAAAGGTTAATGTCAATCAATGTAAAGGGGTAAGGCCAAGATCAGAGAAGTTCAAGGCTATGAGACGAGCTAAATTGCATACTCCTCGCATCCTCTCTCCTCATCTCCTTCTCGAAACCCATTGGATGAAAAAACCAGAGGACCCTCCTCTCTGACCTTCTCTTCCAATGAGTTTTCAGAAGGAGAGGAGAGAGAAGAAACGGGGAGTATGCAACTGAGATCTTCCTCATGTTATAGTCTCTAGCCTCCCTAACAGGAAGACCCGCACTTCTATATTCCACCCTCTACTACCCCCCCCCCCCCCCCACTCAACCCACGCTATCAAATGGCTTTATATGTCCCTCTCTCTGTGATGAATGGCTGTTTGTAGCACTATTATTACATCAAATAAGCACTCTGGAGCTAAAACAAACTCGGCCAGCAGACGAAAAGCGACTATAAAAGTCGCCATTTGGAGAAAATTCAATAGGGCTCTGCACTGGGGATAAAAATGAAGGTAATGATACTCTCTAACTCTCCTCCAACGCCCTGCCTGCAGCCCAGCCTCTTCCCCCGTCCCCCACTCTTCTAAGCCTGGTAGATGTACAATACACACATACTACTTGTCTGAGGAGAGGCTCAGGGTGGCCATTAAAACTGCTTTATGTGTTTGTAATAAACTCTCCAGAGTACGGGGGTTGGAGTATCTATTCGCCACCTGAGGATGAGGACATAGGCCATTACTCCCTACATTCCCCTGCTTGGCATGCTAATGTCTCATACATGTCTCAAATGAGTCACCATGGGGTGATCTAAAGTTCATACAGTAAAGTATATATGAGCAGCAGGCCGATATACAGAATGTTGATGGCTGGTTAAAACTCAAATGAATGTTCGTGGGTGCTGCTGTGTTCCTTTGAAATGTCCCCACTGCAATACCTAATGAGGATTGTAGTGAACATTTCAATGTGCTAACGTAATTACCATTGGCTGGTAAGATGGCCGCCTACTGATTATAATCACATCACATCACACTTTAAAGCAGATGATTTACAGGACATCCCACCTTATTATAGACAATAAAGCCTGAAGAGTGCTGGACTAAGAAATAAACATAGATGATTTGGCACCATATTCAAAATGAATGCTCGGGCAGAACTCTAAGGGGAGAGTAAAGTTAGGACATACACTTTTCTGTCACATCTCTAGATGCTGCATTGATGTTGAGGAATAGAGTGTAAAACAAGTTGTCCCTGCAGATTTGACAGTATGTGGCACCTCCATTTTTCATTTTGGTAAAACTATCCCAAGGCGGCAAAAATATGAACCTGTTTTCAATAAAAAAGAGGGGCAAAAATGTAAATACATGTTTTCTCTCTCAAAACGATGAACAAACCCCTATTTTCTATCTTAAGTGATCTGGGAAACTGATATTGAACGTGTTTTCTAGTACATGTCCCCTTTAGTTGTCTTACTAGTGATCAGGCAGTAGTTTTTTATCGCACCGAAAAGATAAAGAAAAGTTGGAGAAGAATCTCATTAAATGAAAGATCGCATTTTCAGAGGCCGTGTCCAAAAACCTTGACAACGAAGCAACTTTTCCTCCTCTCAGGCAGGGCCATTCATTCTCATTGCAGAAGGTTCAAATTAAACATGTGTGCCACATGGTATATTGAATGGTATGGATGAGGGAGATATGCTTCCAGTGTGCATCCAGGGGTAACATCGGGTAATTGGGGCAGTTTCTCTTCATCACCGAGCATGAGTCTTCACCTGCCAACGCAGAGGGATCAAACATCTAGTTCACCCTACATGCTCTCCTTATCTTCCTCCCTCCTCGTCCTCCTCTCTCTTCTTCTGTCTGCCCTGCTTCTTCTTTTATTTCCTCTGTCTTCTTCTGTCTGCCCCGCATAGCAAACTCATCTCAGCTTTCTGTCAAGCTCGGATACCTATAAGAACATCTCCACCTCTCCAGCTCGGTCAGCTAGTCAGAGTACTGACAGGTAATCCATGTGCTGACCATGTTGCAGTAATCCATCTCTATCAGTCTTGTCAATGCTAACCGGCTGATGATTAGTGAGACAGACCGTGCCGGGTTCACACAGCAGCCAGGGAGATCCCAACACAATGACATCACTGCATTAGCATAGACAGAGACAGACTCCAAATTGACAAAGACTACAATAACATTGTGCTTCATGATTATATACATTATATACATGATTATAAACTGGGTGGTTCGAGCCCTGAGTGTTGATTGGCTGAGAGCCGTGGTATATCAGACCGTATACCACGGGTATGACGAAACATTTATTTTTACTGCTCTAATAACGTTGATAACCAGTTTATAATAGCAATAAGGCACCTCGGGGGTTTGTGGTATATGGCCAATAATACACCACGGCTAAGGGCTGTGTCCAGGCGCTCCGTGATGTGTCGTGCATAAGAACAGCCCTTAGCCGTGGTATATTGACCATATACCACACCTCCTCGTGCCTTATTGCTTAACTATACAGCATTACTTAAAGAAATTGAAAATGTATTTAATGAAAATGTTAATTGACAAAGATTGCACTTGTAAAAGTTATGATTAATTGAAGGGATTTAAGTGATTTTATTTAAATGCTTGATAAGTGTTTATGTAACCACCGTGCTTCTGTATCAGTGTTCGCTTGAGCCTTCAACTGCTTCCATATTGGCTTTGCACAGAATTCCACAGAGCCTTTACATTAAGTCACCCTCAAAAGTAATCAGCCGACCATGATTGATGTAGACTAGCATGCTCTGAAACCTTGCAAACCATTTATACCCAAAGATATTCCATATGAACCCAATTCAGTTTCTGATGTTGAGGAATGAAATAGATTATGAGAAAGAGAGGCAGCATCTGGTCTTGTCGCTTTACATTTTGGAAGGTTTTGATAAGACAGTTGCATAATATAGTTCTGTTTTCTCTTTGGCGTGTTTGTAGAATGAATCAAAATGCAGATTGGAAAAGTCATAAAGGGGAAGAGGAAGATACTGAGTATATTGAGAGGAGAGGAAGATACTGAGTATATTGAGAGAAGAGGAAGTTTGGGGCTTATATGCTTTCCCTTCCCCTCAGCACAACCAAACCATTGTTTCTGGAGAGCGAAATCACAACAGCACCCGTACAGAATGACAGCATGGTTCAACAATACGATCATCAGTCTCGTTACATGTTAAAGCTAGGATCCTTAATTGAAACAATAACAAAGTGTCTCTCCGCCTCTGTTTTGATAAAAAAAATGGAGGGATGGGCTTTGAGCAATGTAACCACTCTCAAATTCCTAGACAGAGCTATGGGTACAAGGACTGACCATCCATGATATCAACATTATAGTTTTAACCATGTTTTGAAGTTATATAGTGTTTGTTTACATTTACATTGTTACAAACATTGAAGTGCAAGCACATATTTTTGGGATCTGATGGGGTACAACAGTTGAACTAAGCTCATGAGGCATTTATAAGTTATGTTCTTCAACAATCAATGAGTATGTATCATTAATTTATAATAGATTTAGCAGCTAGCGATTCTAGCTTAAGGAGACAGTTTATCAATTTGTTGAAAGCACAGAAGGCTGCTGAGAGGAGGACAGCTCATGATAATGGCCGGAACGAAGCAAATGGCAAGGTATTTAACACCTGGAAACCATGTGCTTGATGTATTTGATACCATTCCACTAATTCCGCTTCAGTCATTAACACGAGACCGTTTTCCCCAATTAAGGAGCCACCAACCTCCTGTGGTAGAAAGAGTTTGAATGCATATCAGCTTAATACTGCTGCAAATTAGTTGCAATTCTAAACCAATAAAACCCAATCTATTTAAATCTATATCCGTCTTCCTCTCCACATCGGCTTTCACACCACATGTAATCCACGCTAGATTCCCCAAGCACCTGAGGAATAACCAATAATACATTTGAATCAACTTAATGGGGTATCATTTTAATGTACTGTGCGATCTCATTAACTTTATGAAATTAATAACAAGGTGATAAAGGCTTCACTCTGAAAATAGTTTGCCAGGAGCAACACTGGGAAGTTCTAAAAGCATGTTCTCTTTACGTATATAAAGCTGACTGACTGACAGGTTTCTAAAAAGCAGGCCATTGTAAAACGGTGAAACCACTCAGAGACCAGAGATCATCATCAACGGTGTGGCGGGAACATGTTCTGTACTGACCATTGACCATGTCTGACTCTCTGCGTCTATTAAAGGCAGTGGAAATATGGAACTGCGGGTGGACGGCTGCTTTCTGACTCCAGCTTCTGCCTCCCTCTCGAGGTCAGGCCTTAGATACTCCTATACTGCCACACCACATAGGAGCGTGGCTGTGTGGGTGGGGAGAAAATAAGAAGGCCCCTGGACGAGACCCTGTCTACAAAGCCGCCACGGTGTAATTCTAACTACATTCCAACCGTTGGAATTATGTAGCACACAGCTACTCTCACTCAAAGGTGCAGAGAGGTGGATTCCAATGATTTGTTTAGATTTTAGTGGCGACAGGTAGCCTAGCGGTTAAGAGCGTTAGGCCAGTAACCAGAAGATCACTGGTTCAAATCCCAGAGCCAACTAGGTGAAAAATCTGTCGATTTGCCCTTGAGCAAGGCACCTAATCCTAATTGCTCTGAATAAGAGCATCTGCTAAATGACTAAAATCTAAATACGTCCCTTCACTAGATGAGGGGTGCCGTGTCACTAGAGGAGCAGTGTATTCTGGCTCTACTAGAATACATCTACAACATTGGGAATGAAGTCAACAATGCTATCTCATAACATATTTACAACTATTGCAAAACTGTACAACTACACAGTAAAAATACTGAACAACTACATAGTAAATATACTGTACAACTATATAGTAAATATACTGTACAACTACAGTGGGGCAAAAAAGTATTTAGTCAGCCACCAATTGTGCAAGTTCTCCCACTTAAAAAGATGAGAGAGGCCTGTAATTTTCATCATAGGTACACTTCAACTATGACAGACAAAATGAGAAAAAAAATCCAGAAAATCACATTGTAGGATTTTTTATGAATTTATTTGCAAATTATGGTGGAAAATAAGTATTTGGTCAATAACAAAAGTTTATCTCAATACTTTGTTATATACCCTTTGTTGGCAATGACAGAGGTCAAACGTTTTCTGTAAGTCTTCACAAGGTTCTCACACACTGTTGCTGGTATTTTGGCCCATTCCTCCATGCAAATCTCCTCTAGAACAGTGATGTTTTGGGGCTGTTGCTGGGCAACACAGACTTTCAACTCCCTCCAAAGATTTTCTATGGGGTTGAGATCTGGAGACTGGCTAGGCCACTCCAGGACCTTGAAATGCTTCTTACGAAGCCACTCCTTCGTTGCCCGGGCGGTGTGTTTGGGATCATTGTCATGCTGAAAGACCCAGCCACGTTTCATCTTCAATGCCCTTGCTGATAGAAGGAGGTTTTCACTCAAAATCTCACGATACATGGCCCCATTCATTCTTTGCTTTACACGGATCAGTCGTCCTGGTCCATTTGCAGAAAAACAGCCCCAAAGCATGATGTTTCCACCCCCATGCTTCACAGTAGGTATGGTGTTCTTTGGATGCAACTCAGCATTCTCTGTCCTCCAAACACGACGAGTTGAGTTTTTACCAAAAAGTTATATTTTGGTTTCATCTGACCATATGACATTCACCCAATCTTCTTCTGGATTATCCAAATGCTCTCTAGCAAACTTCAGATGGGCTTGGACATGTACTGGCTTAAGCAGGGGGACACGTCTGGCACTGCAGGATTTGAGTCCCTGGCGGCGTAGTGTGTTACTGATGGTAGGCTTTGTTACTTTGGTCCCAGCTCTCTGCAGGTCATTCACTAGGTCCCCCCGTGTGGTTCTGGTATTTTTGCTCACCGTTCTTGTGATCATTTTGACGCCAGGGTGAGATCTTGTGTGGGGCCCCAGATCGAGGGAGATTATCAGTGGTCTTGTATGTCTTCCATTTCCTAATAATTGCTCCCACAGTTGATTTCTTCAAACCAAGCTGCTTACCTGTTGCAGATTCAGTCTTCCCAGCCTGGTGCAGGTCTACAATTTTGTTTCTTGTGTCCGTTGACAGCTCTTTGGTCTTGGCCATAGTGGAGTTTGGAGTGTGACTGTTTGAGGTTGTGGACAGGTGTATTTTATACTGATAAGAAGTTCAAACAGGTGCCATTAATACAGGTAACGAGTGGAGGACAGAGGAGCCTCTTAATTAAAGACTTAAAACTTAAAACTTAAAACTTAAAACCTTTTTAATTAAAGTTACAGGTCTGTGAGAGCCAGAAATCTTGCTTGTTTGTAGGTGACCAAATACTTATTTTCTACCGTAATTTGCAAATACAGTGCCTTGCGAAAGTATTCGGCCCCCTTGAACTTTGCGACCTTTTGCCACATATCAGGAATAATTTTGCACGCCCAATTTTTTCAGTTTTTGATTTGTTAAAAAAGTTTGAAATATCCAATAAATGTCGTTCCACTTCATGATTGTGTCCCACTTGTTGTTGATTCTTCACAAAAAATACAGTTTTATATCTTTATGTTTGAAACCTGAAATGTGGCAAAAGGTCGCAAAGTTCAAGGGGGCCGAATACTTTCGCAAGGCACTGTAAATTCATAAAAAATCTTACAATGTGATTTTTTTCTCATTTTGTCTCTAAATACTTTTTTGCCCCACTGTACATAGTAAATGTCATGTACAACTACATATCAAATATACTGTACAAATACATAATAAAATCCTGTACAGCTACATAGTAAATATACTGTACAGCTACATAGTAAATATACTGTACAGCTACATAGTAAATATACTGTACAGCTACATAGTAAATATACTTTACAACTACATAGCAAATATACTGTGAAACTACATAGCAAATATATTGTAGAACAACATAGTAAATATACTGAACAGCTACAACTACATAGGAAAAATACTGTACAGCAACAACTACATAGGAAAAATACTGTACAGCTACAGATACATAGTAAATATACTGTACAGCTACAGATACATAGTAAATATACTGTACAGCTACAGATACATAGTAAATATACTGTACAGCTACAGATACATAGTAAATATACTGTACAGCTACAGATACATAGTAAATATACTGTACAGCTACAGATACATAGTAAATATACTGAACAGCTACAACTACATAGGAAAAATACTGTACAGCTACAGATACATAGTAAATATACTGAACAGCTACAACTACATAGGAAAAATACTGAACAGCTACAACTACATGGGAAAAATACTGTACAGCAACAACTAAATAGTAAATACACTGTACAGCTACAGATACATAGTAAATATACTGTACAGCTACAACTAAATAGTAAATATACTGAACAGCTACAGATACATAGTAAATATACTGTACAGCTACAACTAAATAGTAAATATACTGTACAGCTACAACTAAATAGTAAATACACTGTACAGCTACAGATACATAGTAAATATACTGTACAGCTACAACTAAATAGTAAATATACTGTACAGCTACAACTAAATAGTAAATATACTGAACAGCTACAACTAAATAGTAAATACACTGTACAGCTACAACTACATAGGAAAAATACTGTACAGCAACAACTAAATAGTAAATACACTGTACAGCTACAGATACATAGTAAATATACTCTACAGCTACAACTAAATAGTAAATATACTGAACAGCTACAACTACATAGGAAAAATACTGTACAGCAACAACTAAATAGTAAATATACTGAACAGCTACAACTACATAGTAAATATAATGTACAGCTACAACTAAATAGTAAATATACTGTACAGCTACAACTAAATAATAAATACACTGTACAGCTACAACTACATAGGAAAAATACTGTACAGCAACAACTAAATAGTAAATACACTGTACAGCTACAGATACATAGTAAATACACTGTACAGCTACAACTACATAGGAAAAATACTGTACAGCAACAACTAAATAGTAAATACACTGTGCAGCTACAACTACATAGTAAATATACTGTACAGCTACAACTACATAGTAAATATACTATACAGCTACAACTAAATAGTAAATACACTGTACAGCTACAACTACATAGGAAAAATACTGTACAGCAACAACTAAATAGTAAATACACTGTACAGCTACAACTACATAGTAAATATACTGTACAGCAACAACTAAATAGTAAATATACTGTACAGCTACAACTACATAGTAAATATACTGTACAGCTACAGATACATAGTAAATATACTTTACAGCTACAACTAAATAGTAAATATACTGAACAGCTACAACTACATAGTAAATATACTGTACAGCTACAGATACATAGTAAATATACTGTACAGCAACAACTAAATAGTAAATACACTGTACAGCTACAACTACATAGTAAATATACTGTACAGCTACAGATACATAGTAAATATACTTTACAGCTACAACTAAATAGTAAATACACTGTACAGCCACAACCAAATAGTAAATACACTGTACAGCTACAGATACATAGTAAATATACTCTACAGCTACAACTAAATAGTAAATATACTGTACAGCTACAACTAAATAGTAAATACACTGTACAGCTACAGATACATAGTAAATATAATGTACAGCTACAACTAAATAGTAAATATACTGAACAGCTACAACTACATAGTAAATATACTGTACAGCTACAGATACATAGTAAATATACTGTACAGCAACAACTAAATAGTAAATACACTGTACAGCTACAACTACATAGTAAATATACTGTACAGCTACAGATACATAGTAAATATACTTTACAGCTACAACTAAATAGTAAATACACTGTACAGCTACAACCAAATAGTAAATACACTGTACAGCTACAGATACATAGTAAATATACTCTACAGCTACAACTAAATAGTAAATATACTGAACAGCTACAACTACATAGTAAATATACTTTACAGCTACAACTAAATAGTAAATATACTGTACAGCTACAACTGCAAAGCAAATATACTGTACAGTGCATGTCCACTGTCCAGAGTTAACCCATATAACCTTCTATCATCCACACCCACTCCGATCAAGCAGTGCTCCGTCGCATCATCCATCCCTCAGCTAGCCCTGTCACGCCATTGGCTGCCCCTGGTCATCCCTAAACAGCCCTGGCTGAGGGCTTGTGCTGCTCGTTGTCAATGTGGCTGTTGATAGGATGTGACAACTTTATTAGGCACAAATCAGTCAGCCTGCTTCCATACTCTGCTGGACGTGTGAGTGATGTGCGTCGCGGGCTCCAGTTTTCACGGGCAGCCCTCGCTGTCTCTCTCTCCCGCTCGCTCTCTCTCCCGCTTGCGCTCTTTCTCTATCTTCTTTCATTCTTTCCTTCCAGCATATCACCCCCTATTATCTGCGCCGCTCCCTCACCATCTAGCAGTCCTCCCTTGGGATATAGTCTTTCCATTCTCTCCTGGCCTCGGTGATCCAGGACCTGTAAGCATCATCAGCGTCTTCATCTAGCACTGTAGAGGGTGTGGAGGGGCGAGGGGACAGAACACAGAGGTGCAATAGAGGTTGTACTAATGTACCACACATTTGTATGTACTGTAGGCTAAATCACTGAAATTCCTCAATGTAAGGTGATAACTAGTTCAATGTACCGGTCATGGACTGAGGGAAATCATGTTGATCATACTGATTATACGAAATACTTGGGCCCACAGTAAAATACATTAGCCAATATCTATATGATTGAAAATATGGTAATACATGAGAATGTCTAATAGATTAATAATTATTCCATTGACATATATTCCATTTACAGGATGAGTCAAGTTAGATGATTTGTTCTAACACAGTAAAGAATGGAGAAATCCCTCTGTCAATATGTCACAGGATGAGGTAAACAGAGGCAGGTCTGGGAGATTAGCAGTACCTTGTGAAAAGGCGCCTCACTCGAGTGCCAATGGAAATCATCCAATTTCTGCCCCCAAGTTTAGAGTTAGAGACAGAAGGGGAAAATGAATGGGATTAGGTGAATACAAATTCTCGCACACTTTAGCTAAATGTTTCTGCATGTTTAGATTTCCCTCTCGAGGGATCGAGGGAACGTTACCGGAAGATAGAACAGTGAACTTTTACAACTGTTTCTCCTCATACTTAATCAAGGTTGGGCAATCTAAAAACATTTAGCATGCATTTCCCTGTTCAGATCGTTCACCACAAAGCTACCCTATTAATATGGTTCCTTATCTTTCACAGCTTGTGAGACATAGACGTCACTTGTGATGAGTCTGGTCATGTCATGTACTGTCATGTTGTCTTGTCTCTGTCCTTTCCCTTCACCCTGTCTCCCTCTGCTGGTCGTGTTAGGTTACCTTTTCTCCCCCGCTTTCCCCCAGCTGTCCCTTGTCTCCTCTAACTACCCATTCACCCCGTTCCCCACCTGTTCCCTTTTTCCCTCTGATTAGGTCCCTATATCTCTCTCTGTTTCTGCTCCTGTCCTTGTCGGATTCTTGTTTGTTTGTGTCATTCATGCCTGAACCAGACTGCCGTCATGTTTGCTGTAACCTTGTCCTGTCCTGTCGGAATCTGCCGGTCCATCTGAGCCTACCTATGTTTGGTAATTAAAGAAGCTCTGTTTAAGTTGATTCGCTTTTGGGTCCTCATTCACGCACCGTAACAGAAGAATCCGACCAAGAATGGACCCAGCGACTTCGGATCCTCTCCACTCAGCCGTCGAGATCCAGGGAGCGATGCTAGGCAGACACAAGCAGGAATTGTCTGCTGCTCGACATGCCGTTGAGACCCTGGCCACCCAAGTCTCCAACCTCACAGAACAGGTTCACCATCTCCGCCTCGATCCACCGGCCACTTCCAGGGCTTTCGAATCTCCGGAGCCCAGAATCAATAACCCGCCGTGTTACTCTGGGGAGCCCACTGAATGCCGCTCGTTCCTCACCCAGTGTGATATTGTGTTTTCTCTCCAGCCCAACACTTACTCCAGGAGCACTGCTCGTGTCGCCTACGTCATATCTCTCCTTATTGGACGGGCTCGTGAGTGGGGCACGGCAATCTGGGAGGCAAGGGCTGAGTGTACTAACCAGTATCAAGACTTTAAGGAGGAGATGATACGGGTTTTGATCGATCTGTTTTTGGGGAGGAGGCTTCCAGGGCCCTGTCTTCCCTATGTCAAGGCAATCGATCCATAACAGACTACTCTATTGAGTTTCGCACTCTTGCTGTCTCCAGTGGCTGGAACGAGCCGGCCTTGCTCGCTCGTCTTCTGGAGGGTTTCCGCGCAGAGGTAAAGGATGAGATTCTCTCCCGGGAGGTTCCTTCCAGCGTGGATTCCTTGATTGAACTCGCTATTCGCATTGAGCGACGGGTTGATCTTCGTCACCGAGCTCGTGGAAAGGAGCTCGCGCTCTCCGTCGCCTCCCTCTCCGCATCACTACCATCTTCCTCTGCCGGCTCGGGTGCTGAGCCCATGCAGCTGGGAGGTATCCGCATCTCGACTAAGGAGAGGGAACGGAGAATCACCAACCGCCTCTGTCTCTATTGCGGTGCCGCTGGTCATTTTGTCACTTCATGTCCAGTAAAAGGCCAGAGCTCGTCAGTAAGCGGAGGGCTACTGGTGAGCGCTACTACTCCTGTCTCTCCTTCAAGATCCTGCACTACCTTGTCGGTCCATCTACGCTGGACCGGTTCGTCAGCTTCCTGCAGTGCCTTAATAGACTCTGGGGCGGAGGGCTGTTTTATGGACGAGACCTGGGCTCGGGAACATGACATTCCTCTCAGACAGTTAAAGGAGCCCACGGCCTTGTTCGCCCTGGATGGTAGTCCTCTCCCCAGGATTCAGCGTGAGACGCTAATTTTAATCCTCACTGTTTCTGGTAATCATAGTGAAACCATTTCTTTTTTAATTTTTCGTTCACCTTTTACACCTGTTGTTTTGGGCCATCCCTGGCTAGTTTGTCATAATCCTTCCATTAATTGGTCTAGTAATTCTATCCTCTCCTGGAACGTCTCTTGTCATGTGAAATGTTTAATGTCTGCTATCCCTCCTGTTTCCTCTGTCTCTTCTTCACAGGAGGAGCCTGGTGATTTGACAGGGGTGCCGGAGGAATATCACGATCTGCGCACGGTGTTCAGTCGGTCCAGGGCCACCTCTCTTCCTCCACACCGGTCGTATGATTGTAGTATTGATCTCCTTCCGGGAACCACCCCCCCCCGGGGTAGACTATACTCTCTGTCGGCTCCCGAACGTAAGGCTCTCGAGGATTATTTGTCTGTAGCTCTTGACGCCGGTACCATAGTCCCCTCCTCCTCTCCCGCCGGAGCGGGGTTTTTTTTTGTCAAGAAGAAGGACGGGTCTCTGCGCCCCTGCATAGATTATCGAGGGCTGAATGACATAACAGTGAAGAATCGTTATCCGCTTCCTCTTATGTCTTCAGCCTTCGAGATCCTGCAGGGAGCCAGGTTTTTCACTAAGTTGGACCTTCGTAACGCTTACCATCTCGTGCGCATCAGGGAGGGGGACGAGTGGAAGACGGCGTTTAACACTCCGTTAGGGCACTTTGAATACCGGGTTCTTCCTTTCGGCCTCGCTAACGCTCCAGCTGTCTTTCAGGCATTAGTCAATGATGTCCTGAGAGACATGCTGAACATCTTTGTTTTCGTTTACCTTGACGATATCCTGATTTTTTCACCGTCACTCCAGATTCATGTTCAGCACGTTCGACGTGTCCTCCAGCGCCTTTTAGAGAATTGTCTTTTTGTGAAGGCTGAGAAGTGCACTTTTCATGCCTCCTCCGTCACATTTCTCGGTTCTGTTATTTCCGCTGAAGGCATTAAGATGGATCCCGCTAAGGTCCAAGCTGTCATTGATTGGCCCGTCCCTAAGTCACGCGTCGAGCTGCAGCGCTTTCTCGGCTTCGCGAACTTCTATCGTCGTTTCATCCGTAATTTCGGTCAGGTGGCAGCTCCTCTCACAGCCCTTACTTCTGTCAAGACGTGCTTTAAGTGGTCCGTTTCCGCCCAGGGAGCTTTTGATCTCCTCAAGAATCGTTTTACATCCGCTCCTATCCTTGTTACACCTGACGTCTCTAGACAGTTCGTTGTCGAGGTTGACGCGTCAGAGGTGGGAGTGGGAGCCATCCTTTCTCAGCGCTCCCTCTCTGACGACAAGGTCCACCCATGCGCGTATTTTTCTCATCGCCTGTCGCCGTCGGAACGTAACTATGATGTGGGTAACCGCGAACTGCTCGCCATCCGGTTAGCCCTAGGCGAATGGCGACAGTGGTTGGAGGGGGCGACCGTTCCTTTTGTCGTTTGGACTGACCATAGGAACCTTGAGTACATCCGTTCTGCCAAACGACTTAATGCGCGTCAGGCGCGTTGGGCGCTGTTTTTCGCTCGTTTCGAGTTCGTGATTTCTTATCGTCCGGGCTCTAAGAACACCAAGCCTGATGCTTTGTCTCGTCTCTTCAGTTCTTCAGTAGCCTCCACTGACCCCGAGGGGATTCTCCCTGAGGGGCGTGTTGTCGGGTTGACTGTCTGGGGAATTGAGAGGCAGGTAAAGCAAGCACTCACTCAAACTCCTTCGCCGCGCGCTTGTCCTAGGAACCTTCTTTTCGTTCCCGTTCCTACTCGTCTGGCCGTTCTTCAGTGGGCTCACTCTGCCAAGTTAGCCGGCCACCCTGGCGTTCGGGGTACGCTTGCTTCCATTCGCCAGCGTTTCTGGTGGCCCACCCGGGAGCATGACACGCGTCGTTTCGTGGCTGCTTGTTCGGTCTGCGCGCAGACTAAGTCCGGTAACTCTCCTCCTGCCGGCCGTCTCAGGCCGCTTCCTATTCCCTCTCGACCGTGGTCTCACATCGCCTTAGATTTTGTCACCGGACTGCCTTCGTCAGCGGGGAAGACTGTTATTCTTACGGTTGTCGATAGGTTCTCTAAGGCGGCTCATTTCATTCCCCTTGCTAAGCTTCCTTCTGCTAAAGAGACGGCACAAATCATCATCGAGAATGTTTTCAGAATTCATGGCCTTCCGTCAGACGTCGTTTCGGACAGAGGTCCGCAATTCACGTCTCAATTTTGGAGGGAGTTTTGCCGTTTGATTGGGGCTTCCGTCAGTCTCTCTTCCGGCTTTCACCCCCAGTCTAACGGTCAAGCAGAACGGGCCAATCAGACTATTGGTCGCATCTTACGCAGTCTTTCTTTTCGCAACCCTGCGTCTTGGTCAGAACAGCTCCCCTGGGCAGAATACGCCCACAACTCGCTTCCTTCGTCTGCGACCGGGCTATCTCCTTTTCAGAGTAGCCTCGGGTACCAGCCTCCGTTGTTCTCATCTCAGTTCGCCGAGTCCAGCGTCCCCTCCGCTCAGGCTTTTGTCCAACGTTGCGAGCGCACCTGGAAGAGGGTCAGGTCTGCACTTTGCCGTTATAGGGCGCAGACTGTGAGAGCTGCTAATAAGCGTAGAACTAAGAGCCCTAGATATTGTCGCGGTCAGAGAGTTTGGCTCTCCACTCAGAACCTTCCCCTTAAGACGGCTTCTCGCAAGTTGACCCCGCGGTTCATTGGTCCATTCCGTATCTCTCAGGTCATTAATCCTGTCGCAGTGCGACTTCTTCTTCCGCGATATCTTCGTCGCGTCCACCCGGTCTTCCATGTCTCCTGTGTTAAGCCCGTTCTTCGCGCCCCCGCTCGTCTTCCCCCCCCCCCCCCCCATCCTTGTCGAGGGCGCACCTATCTACAGGGTCCGTAAAATCTTGGACATGCGTCCTCGGGGCCGTGGGCATCAGTACCTAGTTGACTGGGAGGGGTACGGTCCTGAGGAGAGGAGTTGGGTTCCCTCTCGGGACGTGCTGGACCGTGCGCTGATTGATGATTTCCTCCGTTGCCGCCAGGTTTCCTCCTCGAGTGCGCCAGGAGGCGCTCGGTGAGTGGGGGGGTACTGTCATGTACTGTCATGTTGTCTTGTCTCTGTCCTTTCCCTTCACCCTGTCTCCCTCTGCTGGTCGTGTTAGGTTACCTTTTCTCCCCCGCTTTCCCCCAGCTGTCCCTTGTCTCCTCTAACTACCCATTCACCCCGTTCCCCACCTGTTCCCTTTTTCCCTCTGATTAGGTCCCTATATCTCTCTCTGTTTCTGCTCCTGTCCTTGTCGGATTCTTGTTTGTTTGTGTCATTCATGCCTGAACCAGACTGCCGTCATGTTTGCTGTAACCTTGTCCTGTCCTGTCGGAATCTGCCGGTCCATCTGAGCCTACCTATGTTTGGTAATTAAAGAAGCTCTGTTTAAGTTGATTCGCTTTTGGGTCCTCATTCACGCACCGTAACAGGTCAGAAAATCTATGCAATCTCCAGCCGCCCAATTAGACAGCAATTCATCAATATGTGTTTTGCTACAATTAGAACAAGTGTTCTTCAGCTGTCCCCATAGGAGAACCCTTTTGAGTTCCAGGTAGAATCCTTTTGGGTTCTATATAGAATCCTCTGTAGAAAGGGTTCTACATGGAACCCAGAAGGGTTCTACCCGTAATCAAAAAAGGTTTTTAAAAGGGGTCTCCTATGGGGACATTCGAAGAACCCATTAAGGTTCAAGATAGCACCTTTTTTTCTAAGAGTGTAGGTTGACATTAGCTACCCTGTGTAGTTGCTTTGCCTGAGAACACAGAAGGCAGAGGTGAGCATACACAGAGCTATGGAGTAACTGCTAGCCTCTAGCTCAGGAAGCTCACTGTCTTCTTTGATATGCACAATACTAGATCTTGAATAGTCTGTCTCTGATTCTTACGAGAGCAAACAGCACACTCCTGTGAATTGTTGTTGAGTTCAGCGGATTTCGCAAGGATGCACGGGACAAAACAGAGAGCGATTCACAGCCTTTTGAATCAATAGGGCTAGTCTGCCGAGGACACTGAACTTTGCTTTTCAGGTGCTCAGGTACACAAACTGAAGGAGAGGGGCTAAGCAACACATTAGATCACTTCTGACTGCTAAACCACCTAAGGGGTACAGAACACCTCAGTCTACACTACTCACTTTTCCATTTCTGGGTTTTTAAATTCAGGTTGTTTGTTCACTGGTTTCACATTGGGAGCACAGGGTTGCTCCCACATGTTCCAGAGACATGTAAGGCTCATCAAATATGGTTACTATTCAGTTGATAGGTGTTTGCCTAAAGAACAACTTTGTCACACACTGATCTGATTTAACTGTCCTTGTGATTATCTCCACCCACCCTCCAGGTGTCTTCTTGTCATCTTCCCCATTATCCCCTGTGTATGTATACCTGTGTTCCCTGTTTGCCCGTTGCCAGTTCATCTTGTTTGTCAAGCCAACCAGCGTTTTAATTCTCACTCCTGCTTTTCCCAGTCTCTGATCCCCGCCTGCCTTGACCTGTCTATTGCCTGCCCCTGTTGGAATATTAAACTATTGTCAATTCGAAGTGTCTGCATCTGGGTCTTACCTTGATTTATGATAGTACAAACTGGCCATGACTGACCCAGCAGACCCGGGCCAGCTGCACAACGCCATCTCCACCCAGGGAGCCACCATTGGTAAGCACAAGGAATTGCTTCGTGGCCTTGTGGAGGGGGTCCAAACAGTAGCTGAACGCCATGACCGGGCGTTGGACAGTTTGCTGGAGAAATTCCACGGGTTGTCTGGGAGGCCGCCTACCATGGTGGTAACCCCACAGCTCCTCAGTGACTCAGCTGCTAGCAGTGCCATCTCATCGGTCCCTCTACCTTCTCGGGAGCCCCCCTTACCTCCTCCAGCACGCTTCAATGGAGAGCAGAGCACCTGTCGGGCATTCCTAGCTCCGTGTGCCCTCATCTTCGAGCTTCAGCCCTCCTCCTTCCCCTCAGATCGCGCCAAGATAGCCTACCTCATCACGCTGATGTCCAGGAGAGCTCTCACCTGGGCTACTGCTGTGTGGGAACAACAACCCGCCATATGCGCTAGTCTCGTGGGAGAAGTGAGGAAGGTTTTTGATACCCCATTCTCCAGGCGAGTGGCCGCCCGGAAGCTAATCCAACTTCGGCAGGACTCCCGCAGTGTAGCTGATTATGGCGTGGATTTACGCACGTTGGCAGCGGAGAGTGCTTGGAATCAAGAGGCACTGTTTGATATGTTCGTACACGGTGACTCGGAGGAGATCAAGGACAAGCTTGCAGCCTGGGAGTTACCTACGGAGCTCGATTCCCTCATTGCTTTGACCATCCGTATCAATGGGCGATTACGGGAATGATTGAGGGAGAGGAAATTGGATTTCGCTCGCACGCCCAGGGATCCCACCTTGCCTCCGAGTCGTCCCGGAAGCTCCCGACGTTCTCGTTGCCGGGAGAACCCAAGGATTCCTGACTTGCCCTGAGGGCTGCTGAAGACGGCCGAGTCACCACTTCCTGAGCCTATGCCACTAGGCAGAGCTGGGCTGTCGCCAGCGGAACGACAATACAGGATCGACACAAAGAGTTGTCTGTATTGCGGGACTCTTGGTCATTTCGTGTCCTCTTGTCCTTTAAAGAAACTAGGCTCACCGGTAGGATCGAGTACTCTGGTGGGCCATATGGAGAACATTCCTGTATTCCTTGCTCGCACCCATTCTCATGCCATTCTGCTGTGGGGAGACCAGTCCAAATCTCTCGGGGTCATGCCATTTGGCCTTACCAATGCCCCTGCTGTGTTCCAGGCTCTGGTCAATGATGTTCTCCGTGACACGTTGAACCGGTTCATCTTTGTCTACCTAGATGACATCCTCATCTTCTCCTGTTCCACTTAAGAACATGTGCTCCACATCCGACAGGTTCTTCAACTCCTCCTGAAGAACCAGCTGTTTGTAAAAGCAGAGAAGTGTGAGTTCCAACATTCCACCGTCCCTTTTCTGGGTTTCATCTTCACCGCAGGGAGTGTGCAAATAGATCCCAGGAAGGTGAGAGCGGTGGTGGATTGGCCCCACTCTACTTACTGGGTGCAGCTCCAACGCTTCCTGGGGTTCTATCGCCTCTTTATCCGGGGTTACAGCACCCTGGTATCCCCCTGTGTGCACTATACTGTACTCTACACCATCTACTCCATCTTGTCTATGCCACTTGGCCATCGCTCATCTATATATTTATATGCACATATTCTTATTAATTCCTTTGTTGTTGTGAAATTGTTAGATTACTTGTTAGATACTGCATGGTCGGAACTAGAAGCACAAGCATTTTGCTACACTCGCATTAACATCTGCTAACCATGTGTTTGTGACCAATAAAAATGTATTTGATTTGACCTCGCCCAAGGCTCTGTCATGTGGTCTCCAGCTAATGACCGGGCATTCTGGGACCTCAAACATCGCTTCACCACAGCTCCCATCTAGGTTCAACCTGACACTCCCCATCTGTTTGTGGTGGAGGCCGATGCTTCTGATGTCGGAGTGGGGGTGGTCCTGTCTCAGCGTTCTGCCCTGGATCTCAAGCTACATCCCTGTGCCTTCTCCCACTGCCTCAACGCCACAGAAAGAACTACGATGTGGGGAATCGTGTGCTTCTCGCGGTGAAGATGGCGTTGGAGGAATGGAGTCACTGGCTGGAGGGGGCGGAACACCCATTCATTGTCTATCTTCGCACTGCCAATATAATCGGATGTTTGTGCCTGACGCTGTCCGCACTGCGGTCCTGGAGTGGGCCCATTCCTTCAGGTTTGCCAGCCACACGGGCTCCTGTCAGACCCTGGCCTTCATGAGGCAACGCTTTTCATGGTCTACGATGGTTCCAGATGTCGCCGCGTTTGTCTCCACCTGCACGGTCTGTACTAGTCTTCCGGCTAGTCTTCTGCAACCACTGCCTGTCCCTCACTGTCCCTGGTCTCACATATCCCTGGATTTTGTCACGGGTCTACCCCCGTCTAAGAGCAACACTGCCATCCTGACTGTGGTCGACCGGTTTTCCAAGGCCGCTCACTTCATTCCTCTCCCCAAACTACCCTCGGCCAATGAGACGGTCCAGCTCATGGTGCAGCACGTCTTCTGGATCCATGGACTTCCCATGGACTTGGTCTCCGACCGGGGGCCTCAGTTCTCTTCTGGTTCTGGAAGCCGTTTTGTGCCCTCATTGGGTCGTCGGCCAGCCTGTCCTATGGATTCCACCCCCAGTCAAATGGCCAGTCGGAGAGAGCCAACCTGTATCTTGAGACTACTCTGCGCTGCCTGATCTTCGCCAACCCCACCTCCTGTAGCCAGCAGCTGGTGCGGGTTGAGTACGCCTGCAACACCCTTCTCTGCTCTGCCATGGGCCTATCGCCATTTGAGTGTTCCCTGAGGTATCAGCTCCCGCTCTTCCCCGAACTGGAGCAAGAGGTCGGCGTACCTTCTGCCCAGATGTTTGTCCGCCGCTGTCGTCATACCTGGAGGAGAGCCCGGTCGTCCCTCCTCAAGACCCACTCCAGGGAACAAGGAGAAGTTGATCAACATCGTCTCTGGCAGAAGGTATGGCTATCCACCCAGGATCTGCCCCTTCGGGTGGAATCCCACAAACTCTCCCCTCGGTTTATGGGCCCATTTCCCATCTCCAAGATTATTAGGCCTTCTGCTGTTCATCTTCTGTTGCCCCGTACCCTTCGTATACACCCCACCTTTCATGTGTCCAGAGTCAAACCTATGTCTCACAGCCCTTTGTCTCCTGCGGCTGCCCGTCGTCCGGTACCATTGCCCCACCTCTGGTTTACTGACCCCTGCCTGCCTTGACCTGTCTATTGCCTGCCCCTGTTGGAATATGAAACCATTGTCAATTTGACGTGTCTGAATCTGGGTCTTACCTTGATTCCTGATAAACTTGTTCATTATGAAAAATGTTCCCTCTAAGCTGTCCGTGGTACTGCCTCACAGAAGAAATATAGGAGTGCTATGCGTCTCCCAGTCTCTGGGTGATTAACCTGGGAGGAACTCAACAGTAACTTCCGAGTCAGTTGGAAAGGTTCAGCTTGAGCAAAGTGAGGTGTAGAGTTTATGTCAATACTAGTGGACAACGCTGTAAATACCGGTAAAAGCACAGTGTCTACAGTTGTGGCCAGAAACTCCTGGCCCTATTCATAAGGCCCTGGTCCAAACCCTGTTCCCTCCCCCTCTAATCAACAGTCTCACGACTTCAATCTCCTTACCAAGCCAGTCTAGGAAACCAAATCAGGAACAAGAGAGAGAAGATTGCGATTGAGAGTTTGCCTTTAGTGTGGCAATGATTTGCCCACTTATGTACTTTTGTGTTAGATGTATACCTTAGCATTTTTAAAGCTAGAATCCTTAGTTGCTATATTCATTTTTGAACTTGTAAATTAGTGATATATACATGCGTGTATGTGTGTGTGTGACTGTCTACACTGCTCAATTATCAATTTCTGGGTTTTTAGCTTCCGGTTGTTTGTTCACTGGTTTCACATTGGGCGCACAGGAATGCTCCCACATGTTTCACAGACAGGTGAGACTCATCAAATATGTTCAATAATTAACATGAATTCAACGTGAAATCAACCAAAAATGTCACCCTGCCATTGGATTTAGGCTAATAATTGGGTGAAATTGGGATATTCTCTTACGTTGTAACGATTCTCTTGTTGTGAAGTTGAGGCGGACCAAAACGCAGCGTGGTGGTTGTTCATTGTATTTTAATGAAGACACTATACATGAACAAACTAACGAAAACAAGAAACGTGAGAACTCAAAACAGCCCTATCTGGTGCAAACACAAAGACAGGAACAATCACCCACAAACACACAGTGAAACCCAGGCTACCTAAGTATGATTCTCAATCAGAGACAACTAATGACACCTGCCTCTGATTGAGAACCATACTAGGCCGAAAACATAGAACTGCCCCAAAACATAGAAAAACAAACATAGACTGCCCACCCAACTCACGCCCTGACCATACTAAATAAATACAAAACAAAGGAAATCGAGGTCAGAACGTGACAGTACCCCCCCCCCCAAAGGTGCGGACTCCGGCCGCAAAACCTTGACCTATAGGGGAGGGTCTGGGTGGGCGTCTGTCCGCGGTGGCGGCTCTGGCGCGGGACGCGGACCCCACTTTGCCATTGTCTTAGTCCGCCTTATTGTCCGCCTCCGTGGCTTACTCACCATGCCCACCCCTCTCAATGACCCCACTGGACAGAGGGGCTGCTTGGGACAGAGGGGCAGCTTCTCGGGACAGAGGGACAGCTGCTCGGGACAGAGGGACAGCTGCTCGGGACAGAGGGGCAGCTGCTCCGGGCGGAGGGGCTCTAGCGGCCCCTGGCTGACTGGCGGCACTGGCGGCCCCTGGCTGACTGGCGGCCCCTGGCTGACTGGCGGCACTGGCGGCCCCTGGTTGACTGGCGGCGCTGGCGCTGGGCTGACTGGCGGCACTGGCGGCCCCTGGTTGACTGGCGGCACTGGCGGCCCCTGGCTGACTGGCGGCACTGGCGGCCCCTGGCTGACGAGCGGCACTGGCGGCTCCTGGCTGACGGGTGGCATTGGCGGCTCCTGGCAGACGGGCGGCATTGGCGGCTCCTGGCAGACGGGCGGCACTGGCGGCGCTGGGCAGACGGGCGGCACTGGCGGCGCTGGGCAGACGGGCGGCACTGGCGGCGTTGGGCAGACGGGCGGCGCTGGCCAGACGGGCGGCACTGGCGGCGCTGGGCAGACGGGAAGCTCCGGCAACGCTGGGCTGAGTAGCTCTCCTAGCGCCGAACAGGCGGGAGACTCCG